>NW_027418840.1:0-119716 GCF_009905375.1 Apium graveolens | reverse complement strand
TAGAACATCAATTGAAGAAAGCTGGAATTGGCAAAAGAAACTCTCTCATTTAAATTTCAACAATAAATGAACTAGTCAAGAAAGATCTTGTGAGAGGACTGCCAAAGTCAGTATTTGCTCCTGATGGCCTTTGTGATCTTGTCAGAAGGCCAAACAAAGAAAATCTTCATTCAAGAGCAAGACTGAATCATCAATTCTTGAGCCTTATCATCTACTACATGTTGATCTATTTGGTCCAGTGAATGTCATGTCTATTACAAAGATGAAATATGCGTTGGTCATAGTGGATGAGTTCACCAGATACACATGGGTGTATTTCTTGCACATAAAAAGTGAAACTGCATCTATCTTGATTGATCATGTCAAACATCTGGATAAATTGGTCAAAGATTCTGTGAAAATCATAAGGAGTGATAATGGCACTGAGTTCAAGAATTTGATAATGGAAGAGTTCTGCAAAAACCATGGAATTAAGCAGGAATTTTCTGCTCCTGGAACTCCACAGCCAAATGGAGTTGTTGAAAGGAAGAATAGAACTCTCATTGAAGCTGCACGTACAATGCTTGAAGAAGCAAAACTTCCAACCTATTTCTACTCTATCTAACTGCTAGTAGACCTGATATCATGTATGCTACCTGTCTTTGTGCAAGATTTCAAGCAAATCCAAGAGAACCTCACTTAACAGCTGTGAAAAGAATTTTCAAGTATCTTAAGGGAACAGCTGATCTGGGATTGTGGTATCCCAGAGAATCAGATTTTACACTAATAGGTTACTCAGATGCAGATTTTGCAGGTTGCAAAATTGACAGGAAAAGCACAAGTGGAAGCTGCCAATTTCTTGGAGGCAGATTGGTTTCTTGGTTTAGCAAGAAACAAAAGTCAATTTCCACATCAACTGCAGAAGCAGAATATATTGCTGCAGGAAGCTGTTGTGCACAGATTCTTTGGATGAAGAATCAGTTACTGGATTATGGGTTAACATATTTCAAAATCCCTATTTACTGTGATAATCAAAGTGCTATTGCTATGACAGGTAATCCAGTTCAACACTCTAGACAAAGCACATCAGCATCAGGTACCACTTCATCAGGGAACATGTAGATGAAGGTACAGTGGAATTACACTTTGTTCCAACAGATCAACAACTAGCAGATATCTTCACAAAACCATTGTGTGAAGCTACTTTTACAAGATTGGTAAATGAACTTGGAATGGTTTCAGGTTCTTTCTCTAAATGCTTAGTTTTATTCTGTTGCATCAGACTTTATGATCAGTATTTACAGAATTTAATCTCTTTGTGTATTCTGTGCTTAATTGAAAAATATGTTTAAGTACTGACTGTTGTCTGATCAATGTTTCTAAACTCTGATAGTGATTTGTCTGTTTAGGTAACTATTCAATCCTATGAGGATAACTGTGCTAGATGCTGACCTAGTAGTCTTCAATAAACAAGGGATCCCATGTAAGAAGTAATTATTTCTGTGGAAATCTAATGACACAAGCAAATTCTGATATTGAGCTTAGTTGAATTTACTTTGTCTATCTTATTACTAAGTCACAAACTAGAATAATGCTACTCATCTGTTAAGTTCTGATGCTAGTAAATCTGTTGAATGTACTATGTGCTGATAAACCTCACTTATCAAAAGAAAAAGAAAGAGAAACAAGGATTAAAAATCAGGTACTCCTTTGAGATCTAGAGTAAAAATGTGGAAGGGAAGACCCAAGTGCATTGCTGGTATTAAGTAATATGCATCAGAAAAGCAAATAAAATATTTTCTTGGTGACTTTTCACACTCTATGATTACTGGAGAAATACTCTGATAATAGCATAAATTCTGATAAGCAGTCGTGACTCACTTACACTGAGAAGCCACTGTAAAATAGAATTTAAAAAGATGCACAAAATTAACAAAATAGTTGAGGTGGACTCAAGCATGAATTCATTCAATAGTAGGTTTCAGAATAATGATAGGTTTTTAGTAAAGTTTTAGTTATGCCTTATTTCTAAGATGTACTGAAGTGAATCAGACTTTACTCTTTGTCTGATATTTAGCTTAATGCACACACTAACCACTCCATATGAATGATGAAAATCACTGTGGGGATCTATGTTGTTTTAGATGAACAGTCATTGTGTCACATTGCACAAATTCTGAGGACAAGTTCTGATTGCATGTTCTGATGATTAAGTTCTGAAGAATATAAATCAGAATTTGTGTGAGGACTTACTAAAATAGGCATTCCTTTTTCGAGTTAAGAAATTATGTTCTGATGACTGTTAAGTTCTGATATAAGTCTAAGTTCTGATATTACAGTCTGATTCTTTACTTGACTTATTTTTGGATAAAATTTGACAACAGTCTCAGTTTAAACCAGAATAATGTTGAAGTGGAAGATTAATAGTCACTATAGTTAGGGATAGTGGTACTCGTACATGAACAGTTAACTTTTACTTGCTTCTTGTGCGCATTAAACTATGTTTTCTCTTTCCAATGAATGTTTTTCTTTTTCCAAGTCTGGGGAGACGGTAGAATTAATTCTACCTGTCAGCATTAAATTTCTTTGCGTCTCCTGGCATTTACTTGCCTATATAAGCAACCACTTCACATCAGCCTTCCCATCAAATCTTTTATCACAAACTCACCTTCATAATCTTTATATCAAAAACACCATGGTCAATTACAATATGTTTTTGAACTACGAAACATTCAACATGGAGCTGAGCTGTGCCGATTGGCAGCAGGAATGGCACGTTACTGCCATTCCTGATGAGATATGGGACTCCGTTCCCCAGGAGGTACTCACCCACCTCCTGTTCTTCTACATGGACTACCATCGCCATCTGGAGCGATTGGAGGAGGAAAGGCTGGAAGCTCTCCGCCTGCAAGAGCGAATCATTCGACTCGCTATTCTGTTTGTCGAGAGTAGGAAGAAGAAATGATTTATTTTCTTCTTCCTTTTTCTTCATCATCAGCCTTGCCCTGCTTCTTGAGCTAGGACAAAGGCTGTTGACGTTAGGTTTAGCAGCTTAGGGAAATCTTGTACAAGTTCTGATGTAATTTAAATTTCATGAATGTATTATCTTGATATATTAATGAAATTTGTTTTTGTTTCAAGATCTTGTTTGAGATATTTTGTAATGTATTGATAAATCCTGATACATATTCATATTCTGATGACCATATAAATTTTGTTTTAACTTAAGTTCTGATTTTATTTTATCAGTACTTGCTCGTCCGATTTATTATGGTCATTTTCACTCGATTTTTTTTCCTCAGAATATTGATGTTGCTGTGAAAAATAATTAAATAAGTGGGAACAGTTTCAATTTTGAATTAAAACTGTTTCACCTTGATTAATGGAATAACTTGGTTAGTGGAACGTTTTTCCTTGAAAAACTGCAAGTGGGTAAGTAATGATTACTGTTTCTCGTGCCCATAACTATTCGTTTTTACTGCATGTCTGACAGGTGTCCAACGGTTACATTTTTTTTCAAAAGTATAAGTAAGACAGAGAGAGGATTTTTTAATCTTTTATTTCCTTTCATACTTTTACTCTCTATTGCTTTTACTCTCTTCCCTTCTTCTAACGTTGGTTTTTCATATAGACATTCTATCAAACACTAACAGGCACTTATAAATCTCGATTAATTTCATGGCACCCTAAGGATTTTAATCATTGATGGAGCTAAATTTGTTCCAAACAACTATATTGCAATTCTTGTAATGCTGAAGCTCCGTATGAATTGTATTTTGTGCAAGATCTTCTTGCACACAGTGAACTCGGGTATGCATGACCACCAACTTCAGTATTATGAAGCCAACAAGTTCTGACACTTTTGGAGGACTGGAACCTTTGTAATGGTGGTCCAATGGTACTCCTTAGTATTGTTTCGAAGCGGGTGATTCTTCATATGCAGTACTCCTGGTACAATACGCAAGGCTCTACATCTCCCAAAAGGAGTACTTTTTCAATTCCAGAGGAATCAGCTCTTCAGGAGTTAATGGCCAGTTTGGGGTATGAACCAGAGTTTGGCAAGCTTGGGCAGTTGAAACGGGCTCATATCAGAAGGGAATGGATTTCTTCTTCGACGCATTACATAAAGCTTTTGGGAACAAATGTTCGAATTTTGCAATGCCATCCCCATAATGCGTCAGCACATCGGTATGCCATTATAAACCCAAACATTTTGATTTTGCAAACTGCCTATAATAGGTTTTATTGGGGATAGGATGACAGAGGCTAGGAATGTTGTCTACTTTGCTAGATTCTGTTCAACTTCTATATACTTTTTGTACTGATAAACCTCGACTAAACCAGTACCTTAACTCCACCTTTCAAAGTTGCAAAACATTACTTAATGACCTGGTAAATGCGACACTAAGAACCCCAGTGGTTAGACCTTTACAAATTCCTCAGTCTGTAAACAAATCCTTAGTAAATGCTGATCCTGATTCCTTAGATCTGTTTATCTGATGTCCAACCAACAACCCCCTCCCAAAACACTACAGCAACCATCAGAACATACCACTCATACTACTCAACCAAACCCTCATATATCAAATCCTATCTCTCCACTTCACAGACAGTTCAAACCCTCATCCTCAGCACCTACTGTGAAGCCTTCATCTTCCAAGCTAAGAGGACAAAGACTGTTCCTCACACACCCCAAAGAGAAGGAGGATTGCTTTGAGCGGATGAGTCAGACAGTGAGGAACAGGTTCTACATCAGAACCTGTTGTTAAAGAAGCTGAGAAAGTGACTTCTCAGAAGGATTCTGGACTTGGGGGATCTAGGCTTCTCAAGAGGCTTAGAAGAATGACTGTCCTGACACTCCCAAGGAATCCATATCTACAAAGAGATAGGGCAAAAAGGCCAGTATCAGATGATGAAGAAGTTGCAGCTAAGGAAGGAGATCAGGAATCTCTGATTCACAAGAAAAGGAACATTTGCTAAAGTCACTTCTTCTTCATCAACTCCATCTCAGGACAGCTATTCCTGACAAGGCCAACACACCATCTGTGTCTCCTATTCAAAAGTCTGTATCCTCCTGTTAATACAGGCACAAGTGCTGATATTGATATCCAGACCGTGGTTGTGCCTGAAGTAATTCTTTTAGAAGCTTCAACAACAACTAATCCATCAACAACACCTGTTACTAGATGCTGCTCAAATCCAGGACTTCTCTTCTACACCTTCTATGCATCTGATGCTGATGATCCGAATATAGGTGGAGCATCAGGATATGGCTGTTGATTAGAACTAGAACCAGATCGGCAATTAGAGGATGCTGAAGCCTCCTTGCTACTCACACTGTTGTTTTATCAGAAGATACTGATTCTGTAAGTTCTAATGCTGCAAATGCTGGAGATACTGGTATGCTGCCTCCAAATACATATGCTAATGAAGCAGGTCCTTCAGGACATGCTCCTCAACAAACTATTCTTAAATCTGAACTTGTTTAAAAAGTTTGTTACCAGAGAAGCCACCCAGTGCCTTGGACTGAAACTCCTGCAGGACAGGAGTGGACTAAGGAATGGAACTCAGTTTCCTGTGTTCCAAATGCAAAGCATCTTGCTGAGCACTTGACAAAAGCTGATGAAATGTTAAATTCTGATGATTTCAAAACCCAGCTTAGAGTCACTGCATTGAGTACTAAACATCTACAAGGTCTTCATTCAACTACTCATGCAGAGCTACACAAGATTCAGGAAGAATTCATCAAACAGGACAAATTTCAGAACATTGACAAGAAAAAGTCTTCCAACCTACCCTTTGACAGGATTGCTTATATGAGAAGACTCAAGAGAAACAACAAGCTCAGATTGATGATATTCTGAAAAATCAAGCTTCTCAGCAATCTCAACTTACTGAAATCCAAACCTCAGTGGAATTGCTTGTCTCTCTTCTACTACTGCTGATGCCCAAAAAGGGGAGAAAGTTAATTAAGTCCAAATGCAAGACTACTGACAAGACACTGAAAGGGAAGGCATGATGAAAAGGATGATCAAGGAAACTCTGGAATGGGTAGAGGTCTAGTCAAGGTAGAGGTTTCTCATCAAGAAAGCTGAAATCACAAGTCACAGGACAAGTTCTGATACTGGGAAAGAATTAGTTCTGCTACTGGTAAAAGGATAAGTTCTGATGAACTTTTAGTCTTGATGAAGAAATGTCAAGACAGTTATTTCTTCAGGAAACTCCAGGGAATGGACTTGGAGAGTTTAATGGGAAGAAGAAGCCAGACTTAAATCAGAAAAAGTCATATCTAAATCTGAAGCTTCTGGTAAAAAGACACTTCCAAAATCAAAGGCATTGTGATAAAAGAAAGGACAAATACTGAAGCATACATTGGCTAAATCACAACCGCAGATAGATCAAGATCCAAGGGTAAAGAAAAGGTGGTGAACCTATCACGGTTTATGTGCCTCTGAGAATGAAGAAATCACTGATGAAAAGGATGATCTTGCTCTGACTTCAAGAAAAGTTCTTTAAAACAACCTTGACATGGCTCAAGTTGTTCAGAGTCAAGAGATAGTAGTTCTGATATTCCAAAGAAGCAGTAACCTCTGACATAGCTCAAGTTAACTTGATATCAGAAGTTAGGACTAAAGACACTCCTACCAGGATTCACTTAAAGCAAAACAGACCTAACCTTTGAAGACTGCTGCAAGTGGTTTTGAAGCAAGAGTAGTTACTGGAAGGATAGCAAGAGATAAAACTGGATTGGGAAGTGCTGATGAAGAAGAATACATAACACTACCAATTGACCAACTTCCTTGAGTGAACAGGTATTGGCGCAACTCCTGAGAGATTGAATCAACTGGAATCTGTACAAATGGTTTATCATACCTACTTGAACGAAACACATTCTTTGTTGTACTAATGACCATATGGTAGGGTTTATCATACTAAGGCAAAAATGCCATTCCATTGAAGTATTTTGAAGAATTGGAGCATGTACTATTCTCACTTCAGTGGATGACAGATTGACAGGAAGTGCTACAAACTATTTGAAGGCATCAGATTCAGAGACAGAAAAGGCTTTACATATGTTCCCAAAGTACAGAGATCACAAGGATGATATAGTTGAAATGAAGCCCAATACTGCTAAGATTATAACTACCTTTCTGGGTTACAGGGCTGTGGAATTCAATCTTGAGTCTGATAAAGCTTATTTGATCAGACTGGATCAGGATATAAGAAAAGCAAAGATTAATGATCTCAGGGCTGCAATCTTTCAAATTGGTGAAGATAATGTAGAGCTAAAGATGCTAAAAGGAGGATGATTGATGAACTTAGATATGCTTAGAGATGTTTGTTGAAGAACTATCTCAGAACAACTCCTGACATCGGAGAGATCAGAAGATGAAGCCAAGTCAAGATCTACAACTGATTTAATTTTGATATTTGTACATACTGAAGCTATTATCAGAAGTTAAATATTGGTAAAGCGTTAAGGACTGTAAGTTGTAGTTATCTAGTCTAATTCTCATGTAATTTGTACTTAATGTTTTTGACATCATCAAATATCTGTTAAACTTGTATATTATGCTAATTTACAAGTTGGGGGAGATGGTTAGATCTATTTGATAATGTCATGGCTAATATGATTTATGTTTAGTTTTCAGATCTTACTTAAATAGGATAAATCAGTACTACTGGAAGTCAGGGACTAAGGATATCAGTACTTATATTATCAGGAGATAATCAATAGAAGATGGATATCAGAACTTAAGTGCTGAAGGATGTTCAGATAAGGACAGTAGCTGTTTAAAGGAAAGAAGATCGAGATAAACATAAGAAGAGATATGCATGAAGAAGGAATTCTATGAAGAATAGCAATACTTGGAAGAAAAGATATATGATTGATATATTTTAGGAAGCAGAATTAAATTCCATATCAATTAGCGATTATCTTGTAACTGTGTAGTATATAAACACAGACATAGGTTTACAACTATAAGTGTTATCATATTGCGATAAGATTATTCATTGTAACCCTAGCAGCTCTCGTGATATTTGTTCATCATTGAGAGTAACAGTTCCATACTGTAACAGAGTTATTGTTTTAATAAAGTTTGTTTTCTGTTACTTGAGATATTAAAGTTCGATTTGATTGTACTTTACACTGTATTCACCCCCTCTACAATGTGTGTGACCTAATAATTAATTTTGGAAATCACTTCAGGTTCATATTCAATTTGAAGTATTTGATACACTTATTTTATTTTCTTTAATTGGGCACGTATCTTTGGAAGGTAAATTACAGTATCTACAATGTGAGAAAATAGTTTTAAAGTTAACTACTTCACGAACATGTTAAACTACAGTATATGGATAATTTTTAAAAAATACAATATATTCGTAGGTGAGAATAAATGAATACTAAATAAAAATTGAAGAATATGACAGAGTAAACTGAAATTTCAATAATCTTTAACTTGAATAATGTAGATATAAGCAGATGCAAGAACTACAATAATGTGAGAAATGTAAAAAGATCCACTTCAGCTCTTAATGTCGTGCTACTAAAGGTTTAAGCGGATATTATTTAAATCCAAATCCAAAACATAATAGAACCAACAATAATAGATAATTGTGCTTCTAACAAAAACTACACATAGTCCAAAATTTGAAAAATATTATTTAATGTAAATATGAAAAAAAGTTAAATATCATAAAGCTTGAGCGATAGGCGCAAATCTTGCTTATGCGTCAGTTTCTGATGTTCAAAAAACCTATACATCACACGGAAAAGAAAATTAGATTTAATTGTATGAATGTTATATTAGATAAATTGAACGATATAATTGTATGTAAGTACCTCTGACACAAGGATGTCACATTAGGATAATCAGATTGACAAAGATACTTTTATGTGGCAGATCACCAATTTGAATTATGCCCTTTTTTAGTAAGGACATCGATTTCGTAATGTTTTTTAAAGAAAGAATTATTAAAAATCCATTATATATCAACTAAAACATTGATAATTGGAAAAATTAGTATTATTTACCTTGGCTATATCAGACAGAGGGATTAGATCAAACTTGTGGCCTGGTATCATGAGAGTGTCCACAGGCTCCACATCGACAATGGTGATGGGAAGAAACTATATGCACTTTGCGGACCTTATAAGACTGTAAAATCCAGCTGGTGGTATGATACCAATGTTCCTGATACGTTGTAAGGTACCTGTGATTTATAAGTCCGCAAACTGATTCCAATAGTTGATGGCACGATTGCAAGCATATGTTGTATTCTGCAATATTTTAAAAAAAGTTGTCAAAAACATAGATATGAAACATATACTATGCGTATTCACATCCTGATTCTATTCCTGATGCTGAGAAATTCTGATGCATATCTTGATCCTGATTCATATCCTGATGCATGAGAAATCCAGAAGCATATCCTAATCCTGATTCATATTCTATTGCAGGAGAAAGGAGGATTTCTCAGCATCAGGATTAGAATCAGGATGTGAATATGTAGAGTATGCTCAATAGATGTGAGCAATGATTCGAATGTAACTGATACAATTAAATCACACCTCACAGTCCAACAGAATAAGATTATGCCTGACTGGCTCCCCATTGCCATTCCTTGATATCCACACTCTTGTCACTCGAACCTTCAACGTCCAAGCTACTTGAATAGCATCCAGAGCGTACAATGCTGATGGTCGTCCATATCTGAATGCAAGAAAATGAGAAATTTAATCAATTAATATGGAAGTTCAATGTATGTTTGAGGAAATCAAGAATGTGTACCTCTATTATCTTCTTCTTCTATTTGAGTATAGGTTGGGAGCCCATGCATGTGAATATATAGTATTGTTATTCCCAAACAATCTAACAAAGAATTACAGAAGGGGGGGTTTGAATGTAATTCTGGTTTCTTTTTTATTTTAAGAATTGTTCTATCTTAAATATATAACTGTGTTTGATTTAGCTAAGGTGCAGAATGAAAATATTGAAGAAATCAAATACAAAGTGATTAAACACAAGTATTTAAAAACTTTCTGGTGGATTGAACTTTTCCTCCAGAGATATATATAATCGAGAACTCTGTGATGCAAGATTTGCACACAGCTGCTTACAAGTAGAACTTACAAAGAACAGATAAATTCTTTACAGATACAACTTTGTCTATTTCTCTGGTAAATTGCTTACTTGATTGATACTGTTCTACTTGCAACCTTGGTTTATATATCACCAAGTTACATGATAAAAAGACAAACAATAAGACAAAATATTTCTTAGTCTAATTATATGCTTCTTTATTTCTCTATCCAGCATCTTTGAATAACTTCAAGTTAGCATGGAAATGGAAATGCTTCTTTGTTCTTTAAAACCTATAAATAGGCTGCCACATTCCATTTGCATCTAATCAACCCATGTGACTGTCAAATCACTATCAAATGTTATTTGAATTTAAACATCTGTTAAAACTTCATTGGATCATCCGTTGAAACTGTGTTGAATCATTCGTCGAAGCTTCACTAGATTATCCGTTGAATGTGACTTGGGTCATGCATTGAAGCCTTGTAGAATCATCCGTTGAAAGTCTTCCAAAGCAGTTAACTCTATTTCACTTATACAAAATTATAAGGCATCTAATATTTACAATTAGCCAGCCTATTTTGCATATCACACTAGTAGTTAACATGACTTTGAATATCCTACAACTTCTAGATCTTTAAGGCATTGTAGAATGCAGAAATGTGTTACAAGACTTATTAATACATTAGCTACTCTCTCAACGGATGTTAAAGTGATCATCCGTTGAAAACTACAAAAACCACTAAACTAGATCTACTAAGGTGTTTTATTTAACTTATCATCAAGTACACAACATATTCCTAACAATCTCCCCCAATTTATGTCTACCGGAATTATAGGCATAAATTAAGAGAAACTTGATGATAACAAAACACCTTATGAATACAGACTAATTAATAGTAGATAAAATTTAAAAAGTGCTACAGTTTATTGAAAATTATGTAGAGTAAGGTTTATAGAGAACCTCACAAGCCATTTTCAAGGTTCTCCTCTAGACTAAGCAGATTTAACTTATTTCTTTGACTGTCTGAACTTCTTTCCCAATTTCTAATTATTTTCTTAAATCTGGTGTTGAAGTTGCCTGTAGAATTCAGATTCATCTTCATTTGTCTGATCCAGCATTTCTTGCATCTCCATGAGAGTTTCATTGCTTGAAATTTTTAGCTGATCTTCTAATTTGAAGAATCTTTTTGTGCATTTCTCATCCTTGATCTCCCTCAACTAGTATGGCCTCAAATGCACTCTATTTCCTATTTAAGGAATTGATAAGACTCTTGGGAGTGCATTTGGGTCTCTCCAGCTATTCCTTATCTCCTCAATTTTATTCAGTACCATCTTTTTAGCAACAATGTTGAATCTAAAGTTCTTCTTTATTGAGGAGAAAATCTTTACTAGAACCGAATAACCTTCATTGAGAATTCTGTGAAGAGGCCAAGTTAGCTCTCTTCCACCCTTATACCTAAAGACCAATCTCTCTAGAAGATGTTTGTAAGCATCAATAGCTCTTACTTCTTTTAGCTCATCCAGATAGAGATTTATGTCTAAAAATTCCTTGATGTCACAGATGAAGAGTTGATCTCCCTTGTTGACAATTGGTTTAGATTTGGCTAAGGTTTTGGATTGAAGTCTGATAGGTTTGGCCTTTTGATTGCTCTTGACTTTCTTTTCTTTGGCTTGGTTAGTATTGGGATGTTTAGATCAGGGAGTGGTAGGCTTTCCCAATCTATAGGTTAATCTTAGGAATTATGGTTTCACCATGGAAATCCATGTCAGAATAAACCTTGAATTCAGGCTGCTCTATTATGGGCATGGTTGTTTGACTTGAGATGGTAGATTGGGTTGACATGTACTCTTCCTTGTCTTCATCAAATCCAGCTTCCTCTTTGGTCTGAATTTCAGTCTTGGTTTCTTTGTCTGCTTTGGTTCTTCTTGCTTTTCTTTAATCAGAGTCTCAGCTATCACAGTAGGCATTACAAATTCTGTGGTTACATGCTTCTTAGCTTGGTCTTGGCATTTAAGGCAGCTTGCCTTTGCTGTTGCTTGAGCCTCACATTTTCTTCTTTCTTAGCTTCTGCAAACTGTGGATGTCCAGCCACCACACAAATCAATTTTCCATTTCCATAGATTTTAGCAATTCTCTTCTTCAAAACTGAGTCTCCGGGATCTTTGAGATAAGCAATAGATCTTCCAAGCAGCTTTTTCTCATTAGGCTTGGGAGTTTCATAGACTAGGTCCAATGGATTTTTGTCCGAATTCTTTGGATAGTTTCTCTTTGGCTAAAAAATCACATTGGCCCGTGGAGATTTTATTGCTGAGGGTTGACCCCTTTCCATATTCCTTAAGCTTATTTCATTGATTGAAATTGGTCTTAATTGAGAGAAATGAGAGAAGGCTTTGTCTTGTTTCTCAATTGGACCAAAATTCTTCTCAATCTTCTCATCAAGCTTCTTCCATCTCTCTTTCAGCTCTAGTTCAGCTGCTGCTATCTTGATCAAATCAATGCTTTCAAGAACTGGTGGCTTAGAGAAAGTAATTGCTGGAACAATCACTTTACTGACTTGAATGTTGTGCACTTTCTCCCCCTCACTAGCTGACTCTCCCTTGCTAACTGGAATGATTGCAGTTGTCTCCCCTTCACTAACTGAGATAAGTACATCTTTCTCCCCCTTTTTGTTAGCATCAAGTTGAGCAGACTTGGAAGTCTGTGCAGCCACCAACTGCTGTAGCAAACTAGTCTGAGTTTCCTGAGTAACAGGGTGAGCAGGGTTGGAAGCCTGTGCCACCTCACTTGTTTGAGATTTTGGCTTCTTCAAAAGAGTTAAAGATGGATAATAAGGAATTGATGTGTGAATTATGTCCACATCCAAAGAATTTGTGGGTGAGTTTTGTGTGTGAGGTGCTTCTATTGTAAGAGATTTTTGCTGTGACTCCACATTTACTGGAGCCACATTAATCTGACTTTGAGAAGGTGTTGTAACTGAGTCTTTGACTGCAGTTTGCACAGTATGTGCACCTTGTGTATCCCCAACTGTTTTAGATTTCTTGTGGCGCCCTCCAAACCCGGGTCCGAGGTTTGGGGTCCATAACACAGACACAACATATAAACCTGTATATAAGATACTATTTGCAATGACCCTGCTTTACATAACCACGGATCACAACAGGTTAAAGTATAAAAACAAGCCACAACCTTAACTTTTATTACATCGTGCCAAATCCCAACTAGTTTAACTTACATCTGATAATGGAATTATTTTTACAATCTTACTATCTCACTACCGCAATACGCTCCTGCTAGCTCGATCCAACTCAATCTGGAATCCTAGCTCGTACATTGAACTGGGAAACCTCGCTATCAACCGTATCCTTCTTAACTGTAGAATACATAAAAAGATTCGCAAAGTGAGCTAACTAGCTCAGCAAGTCATAATGACAATAATTGAGGTTAATCAATGATCAAACGAGATGATTCAGAGGAATTCAAGTTTATTGCTAAATAATCATTAGAATTGGATATTCAATTTAAGTTTTTAAAACCAAAGTTAGGCTGCTGATCAGTCACGCACTAACCCCGAGCAAAGCACACAACACTGCTCTAATTACTGGATCCAAGGCACACATTGGCCTAACTTGACCATTGATATGGTCTGACCACGAATCTGGTCCTTATATAAAAACTATCCAATTCTAAAGCAGTTCAACATGGTAAACAATATAATCCGATAAAACAAGATCATAATCAATGATGATTAAACACTTTGAATAAAACGTAAGGAACTTATGGATATCATAAGGGTATATCAGGGTATGTATAAGAAACGATTTTCAGTCCGTAAGGGATTAGGTATTTGACAAATATTGATTTTTCAAGGTATAGTTCTTCGATGTTATAAAGAATGGTTGGGGTATAAAAGTTTCTGTGTTTTCAAACAATTTTCTCCCAGTGTTTGGTGTTTGGTAGTTAAATATCTGGGGAGTAGTATCATATTTGTATGGTTTGGTGTCTGAGGATCAACAAAAGACGGTTTACAGAGAATAAGGCTTATGGCTCAAGATCAAGAAAATTAGGGTTCAAGGTTAAATAGTTTAAAACACTTGCAATATAAAACATGAGTTATTTTGAATAATAGCGACATGTTATGAAACAGTTCGACAACATTGGTAAGATATCTTGAAGAAAAGTTCAGAAATACTTGCCTTACAGGGCTTTATAACTATTACTAATCAACTTTGAGCCGACTCCGTCGCTCAGGCTTTAACGTCCAACCACTAGATCCCATTGGATTCGACTTCGACACTCAGGTTTTTCTGTTGAAACTCTACTGAGCTCGTCGACTAATCGCTAGGTTATCTTTAGTCCATCATCCACTATCAGGTTCCCGACTATAACCTACAGGGTCGAAATACCCTATGTTAGATGTCTAGGTATGCTTGACATATCCTCGATACCAATTTTATCCAACGATATTCAAACCTGATTCGTAATTATGTATATTACAATATCACACGCAACAAGTAGGGTTCACAATCTTGAAAAAAAAATCGGTTCGGTGTTCATTTTCGAAAAATACATGTATTTTTTATTTTACAGAATCAGGGTTATCGATTTGGCAAAATATTTCATCACATCGTACAACCAAGTTTCGTATAAAACACACACACACATATATATATAGTTTCTCGACGTCCCGATATTCATCGGATACGTTCCCGTATTTACGGAGTTCGATTTCCCAGAAATTGGACAGCGTTCCCTTTGTTTATCGGACTACCCGTCGACACATCATCGACGTCAATTCATCACAACAATCCATAATCACAACAACCAACATCCATACTTTCCCAGTCACTAATTTAATACTATTACTAATTATTATTCGCATTTTACATTTATTTATTTTATAAAAATTAGGACTCAGAATAAATTCATCACCGTCCACCGTCGGCTCGCCGAGGCTCATCGTCGACGGCGGCAGAATTCACAGGTTTTCATTTATAACGAACATCCTACACGAATTCCACCGATTATATCCATACTTTCTCGTAACAAATATATGTTATTTTCACGAAACCAATCAATTAAGCACCTGTAGAATTAAATAAAATAATTAAAATTCCCGAAATGAACATGGCAACACGCGCATATACACGCGCCAAACACAGGCCAACCATCGTGGCCGGAAGAACACAGAAACAGGCGGCAAAACACCACCACAATACTCAAAATCTCAACTGACAACCATAACACGCAATAGCACACACAGATACGCACATATACATACGGATATATATATTCACCGAACCAGAATCACCAGGAACAAACGGAAATTACTGGAAAATCAGCCGGAAAAGATAGCCACGACCAGGAGAAGAAAACGGAGAAAGGAGCGGAAAAAAAAGAAAGGAAGAACAGGGAATATTGCAAGGAAGAGGGACTGAGACGAGTAAGAGAGATTGAGACGATACAGAGGAGAAAGAGATGATGTTTTGGGGGTTAATCTGCAGCCCGCACGTGTCCTTTAAATGGATACGTGTTAACATCTTTTATTAGATGTTAACACGTGTCCCTGAATACCCTGGGACCCGATAATCACCCCGAATTCTGAAATTAACGAACCGAGTCATTTTTAAAACAAATTCAATAAATTACAATAATAATCTTAAAATGCTAGAAATATCCCGGAGTAAATGAAAACAAAATTTTTGAAATTTTAAAACAATTTTTGGGATGCCACTTATACCCGCTTTTATCAATAAAATGAAATAACGCGCGGGTAAAAATTAATTCTAAAATTACCAAAATAATTTTAAAATTCTCAAAATAATACGAACTAAATAAAATATAAGTTTCATGATTTTTGAAGATTTCCATATTTAAATACGGATTTTACCATTAAACACACTCTGAAAAATCATTTATAATTAAATAATTAATGAAATATTGATTTCTCAATTTTATAAAATCCTAAAAATAATTAATGTAATTATAAAGTCATAAAAACAATTTTAGAGACATTCTCAATATTTATGCAAATAAATTTGCACTAAATCCACTTTTGAAAGTAAAAACAATTCAATGCGATCCCATAATTAATCACGCGGACAACCCGGTACACCATAAATCACATATGGATAATAATCAAACAACACATAGTGGTCAAAACCAACACACATATTTTATTTATTTAATAATTTCTATAATTAAATATTTAAATAATTCAAGAATACACGAGTCGTTATATTTCTTCTTTCTAATGTAAGTTTGAGGTTGGTCTGTGTCCCTAACCCTTTTAGCCTATGCTCTTGGTTGAGAGCTAGTTTCAATAGTTATAACCTTTTGGGAGGATGCATGTAGCAATGAGCTTGAATCCTTATTAAGCATTGCAGTCTGTTGGGAGACTGCAATGTGGCTAGGCTGGGTTACACACACCTCACTCTCCTTATTCTTAGGGCTTCTTTGATTTTCACCCTGTCCCTCACCAGGCTCACTTCCCTTCACAGTCCCCTCTTGGTTTTTAGTAGATTTTAAAACTAGTTTCTTTTGAGAGAAACTAGAGTGGGTTTTCTTTGACTTGGATTTGAAAATTTTTGATTTTGTGGCTTGGGTTGGCACCTGTTTGGTCACTGTCACAGATGCCATAGCCACAGTTGTTTGCAAAGACACTTGTGACAAAGAAGTAGCAGAGATAGAAGTGTTTACCTCACTTACCTGAGGCTGCTCCATAATTGGTATGTAGATAAGGGGAACCTCCTTATGGTGATTAGCCCTGTTAAGTTCAGCAATAACTCTTCTCTCTTGGACCCAACAATCTAACTTATTTGTTGGGTTCACAATTAAGAGATCCTCAGAAACAAAGTTAGCTATCATCATAAAGAATCTAGCGTCATAGATGTTCTTAGACCTCTTTTTAATGTCTCCTAATTTACTCCCCAATTCATATATTACAGAAGTACTTAAATTAAAATACTTATCACTTAGAAGCATATAGAGCATGTTAACAATAGAATAGCTAACGACATCAAAATTACTAACTTTGCCAGAAAAAGCCTTAACAAATGAGTCACAGAGAAAGCTCAGCTCCATTCTTTCCTAAGGCCTAGTCTCCTAACTTCACCTAATTTGGTGGCAGTAAGAGCATAACCTATAGAAATAAGCATGTTACTCACATCTGTGTCTGTGTGTGGAGCAAGAGTGTTATTTTCAGGCAATTTAAAGCATGCTTCAAGAGTATCACAGTTTATGCAGTGTTCCTTACCTTTGAGAGAGAAGGTAATGGTCTTATCCTTGGAGTTGAACACAGCAGTAGTCCAAATCTCCTCAACAACTTCACAACAGATGACTGGAGACTCAAGCATAACATAACTCAGTTTGCAGCTTCGAATGAAGTCCATCATTTTGTGATAGTCTTCAGATGCAGGAATCTCCTTGTTCACCAAAGCTATGAAGTTGTTCTTTTCATATACATACCCAATTTGAGACATGATTTTGACTACGGGTGCCATTGCTGTGATTGAAAGTAGTTGCAAAAAGGGGGTTTTTGCTTTGGAGACGAAGAGAGTTAGAGAAATTGCTTGAGAAAGATAAAAGTAAAAATGAAAACGAAATAGGCTTTTATTCTTTCTCAGAAATAAACGGTTAAAAAATAAAAGAAAAAATAAAGTAACCAATCAAAGTAGCCCAAAATAGCCGTTTAAAAATAAAGAAAACTGTCAAAATTCTAATAATTATCCATCGCAATATACTTACAGGCTGTAAGTAAATTCAACGGATAATGCATAGAATTAACGACTAAGATTGAGAGCAATTCGAGGGATAAAGATTAAACAGTTTTCCATCGAGATAAAAGTACCCAGAATAATATTTGATATTTCAACGGATGATAAACTTCAACGGATATTCATTTTAACGGATAATGAACATCCGTCGAGATGTAAATTCTGACTTAGCCAAAATTTCATCTTTGATAAGAAACATCAAATTTTATTCTGGCTACATTTCAAATTGCTTAGACATCAAAACAAATTAAGAGTAATTAAGCATACCTAACTCACTTACCAACCTAGTAAAGGTGGATTCATCAAGTGGCTTGGTGAAGATGTCTACAAGTTGCTTCTCACATGGAACAAAATGAAGTTCCACAGTACCATTCATGACATGTTCTCTAATAAAGTGGTACTTGATGTCAATGTGCTTGGTCCTTGAATGTTGTACTGGATTTTCAGTAATTGCAATAGCACTTGTGTTATCACAGAAAATAGGAATCTTATTCACCTGTAGACCATAGTCCAATATCTGATTTTTCATCCATAATCTGTGCACAACAACTACCAGCATCAATATATTCAGCCTCAGCTGTAGAAGTAGAGACTGAATTTTGCTTTTTACTGAACTAGGATACTAGCTTATTTCCTAGAATTTGACAGGTTCCTGTAGTACTTTTTCTATCAATTTTACAACCTGCATAATCTACATCTAAATAACCAGTTATATCAAAACTAGAATCTCTAGGATACCAAATGCCAAGTTTTGGTGTTCCTTTGAGATATATGAAAATTCTCTTAATAGCTACTAAATGAGATTCTCTAGGATCAGCCTGAAATCTAGCACAAAGACAAGTAGCAAACATTATATCTGGCCTACTGGCTGTTAAATATAAAAGTGATCCAACCATGCCTCTTCAATAGTGTTTAATTCAAGTTTAGTGGCAGTGGCCATGGGAGTTTTTGCAGATGTGCAATCCATTAGGTCAAATTTCTTTAAAAGATCATAAATATATTTGGTGTGACTAATGAATATTCCATCACTAACTTGCTTAACTTGTAAAATAAGAAAGTAAGTTAGTTCTCCCATCATGCTCATTTCATATATACTTAGCATCAATTTGGCAAACTTTTTGCAAGTTTCTCATCTATAGAGCCAAATATAATATCATCTACATAAATTTGAACAAGTATACTAGAGCCATTAACATTTCTAAAGAATAAAGTTTTATCAACAGTACCTCTTGTGAAATGATTTTCTAAGAGAAACTTTGACAAAGTATCATACCAGGCTCTAGATGCTTGCTTCAGTCCATAAAGTTCTTTCAAAAGATAGTAAACATATTCTGGAAAGTTGGGGTCTTCAAAACCAGGAGGCTGACTGACATAGACCTCCTCCTCGAAATCTCCATTCAGAAATGCACTTTTAACATCCATTTGATAGACCTTGAAATTGGCATGGGCTGCATAAGCCAGAAAGATTTTGATGGCTTCAAGTCTTGCAACAGGAGCAAAAGTCTCATCAAAATCTATTCCTTCTTATTGAAAGTATCCTTTAGCAACCAATCTAGCTTTGTTCCTGACCACTATGCCATTTTCATCCATCTTGTTTCTGAAAACCCACTTGGTGTCAATAAGATTCTTTCCTTTAGGCTTGGGTACCAGCTTCCAAACTTTATTTCTTTCAAATTGGTTTAGCTCCTCCTACATAGCTAAAACCCAATCAGGATCCAACAAAGCTTCTTCTACCTTTTTAGGCTCTTCCTGTGACAGAAAGCTGTTATATAGACATTCTTCTTAACTTACTTTCCTTGTTTACAATCTTGAAGATGTAGCACCAATAATTAATTCAAATGGGTGACCTCTAGTCCATTTTCTCTGTTGTGGTAGATTATCTCTGGATGAAGAGGCCTCATAGTTGTCTTGATGTGTGACTGAGTTTTGATTAGAATAAACTCCCCCCCTGAGTTTGTGGATCTTTGACTTGAAGTTAGTGTTCTTTCTAATTGTGATCTGTATTGGCTTTCAACTCCTATTGATGGTTCAGCGGATATTGATCTTTGCCTCTCGACGCATGATGCAGATTGTCTCTCAGTGGATGATGCACTTGGTCTTTCCACGGATACTAAATTATGTGCTTCATTTGTTGTAGATTTTTCTGCATTATCCTTAGATATTGTTTCTTGATCACTTTCATCATCACCATCATCACAAATCATCTCAACATTGTCAAATTTGAGGCTTTCATGAAAATATCCATCTTGTAGTCCTTCAATCTTTTTATCATCAAACACAACATGTACAGTTTCCATAACAATGTTGGTTCTGAGATTGTAGACTCAGTATGCTTTTCCAACAAAAATGCCTTCATCTGCTTTGGCATCCAACTTTCCATTCTGATTAGTTTGATTTCTCAAGATATAGCATTTACAGCCAAAGACATAAATAAAGTTTAATGTTGGCTTCCTATTCTTGAACAATTGGTAGGGTGTCATGCATTTTGCTTGATTAACCAAAGAGATATTCTAAGTGTAGCATGTAGTATTTACAGCTTCTGCCCAAAAGTATGTTGGTAACTGTAACACCCCCAGATCCGGGGTCGGGGATCCGGGTCGTCACAGTCTTTCTTTCCACAATATCACTTCACTTAATTAATAATAATAACCTTATGCTGTGACCCCACACTAACACACACCATAACCCGTTATAGCCTCAGAGATGAAATTTAAATAAGTACAAGTCTTTGAATCCACAATTTAAATTTTATTATAACCCAAAATGATTACTTGATAAATTTACAGTTAATTGCCATTATCTGCCACAAGTTATAATTATACATAATTTGATTCTAAAAAATAGAATGCCTGATCTACCAATAGATCTACCTCTGCAGCTATAGCAGCCACAACATCATCGGAAAGACGCGGAACGCTTCCCACGCGCTTGCGCTGGGTCTGCTGGAGTCTGGCCATCTTTCCTAACTGTTGTTGTGTGATGAAGAAATAAAGCAAGAGTGAGCCTTACAGCTTGCAAGATAATATATAGTGATAACAATAATATAAGTATCTAAATGGATACTTACTAGAATCTTTTATCATGCGTAAGATAATTACTTACTAGATATAAGTAAAAACAAGGGATGAAGTTACCAAATACTTCACTATACTTATATCATTTATAAAGCTACTTGAAGTACCACTATTCAAAGTATAATGAGCTTTCAACAGTTCATCACATAGATGAGACTACAAGACAAGATTTGAATAGATTAAATCTTTGAAATATTATTAAAGGAAATGAAGTTATGATATACTTCATTAAGTTCTGATATATATATATATATATCCACATATACATCTTCTTTATACATTTCTTGAAAACCTCTGTCATGTAAAGTATGAACAGAATTGCAATATCCAATAAATTTGGAAAGGAAAAGAATTTGGCATAAACCAGATATCTTGCTGATCAGGCAAAGATACCCATAAGTAACCTTTTCTACTAGTAGATGGACGAATTCCCCACTGGTCATCACCCTGGTCGTAATAGGACCTTATGCTGGACTGCCACTCAGCCACTTATGCATTTGATGGACTCCCACTGAGCCACTTACACTATCATGGACGCCCACTGAGCCCATGTTGCTTATGCCGACTCAATAGATGGACTTACTTCCCGAACGTTGGTTAAGTAATCAATTCATTTACCAAAACTGCAACCGTGTTGCGAATATAAAATACACCACAAAGCCGGATCCCTCAGGTTTTGAGCGAGTATTTAAATCCCCTTAAAAAGGAAGATCTTAAAAAATGAGTTTTGGGATCCGCTCTAACTTTTAAAAATCATTTTGAAGACTCGAAAACACTTTAAAGAGTGTTTGGAGTAAAGCTGATTTAATGAAGTAAATCAGTCCCCAGAATATTTAGAAAATGTCTGAATATTATTATTTAAATAATATTCCCATAAAGAATAATCTTTATAAAAATAATTGAAGTAGAAGTTTTAAAACTTATACTTGAAATGGATATTAAATAACCAAAGATATACTTATATGAAAGTACTATCTTTATTTGAATAACCAAAAATAAGTTTGATTATTGACACCTTATTCTTTAATAAAATAAAGAATATATTTCAGTAATAAGCGGAGTCATAATACCTCGAATGAATATTATAAATAATATTCATTAAATAAAATAAAGGAGTCATACATCCTCAAATGAATATTCAAATAATATTCAATAAATAATATAAAGGAGGCATAAGTCCTCGGATGAATATTCAAAATAATATTCAATAATAAAATAAAGGAGTCATAAGTCCTCGGATGAATATTCGAAATAATATTCAATAATAAAATAAAGTTAAAGTTATCGAATAAATCTTATTCGATTAATAGTTTTGAAAACTATAACCATATATATATAAATATATATATATATAAAATCTACTCGGGATCCTCGACTCCCGGTTTTAGAAAATGTTTTCACCTTTGGGTCCCTATACTAAGGGTATATGCAAATTACTGCTATTCTCTAGCATAGGTATTATCAACTGAACCAAGAGATATATTTGGCAAGAATACGAAACAGGCATGCATATATATACCATATCAGCGTGCTTCAATATATCGCAACATTTGCTAATTAACCAACATGCATCTATCGCAAAATAATGCATATACATATATACATCACAACAACAGTATAACAGATAGAAAACTTGCCTGAGCGACTGGGGGTTACGAATGGCTCGGGACGAGTCTGGTAACCTATAAGCAACAAGTAAGTTGGAATTAAACCAAAGTCACTTGTAAATCTATACTTTAACTAACTTAGACTCTAACGCTTGTTTTGCGCTTACTGATTCTCTTAAGTCACTCGAGTACCCTCGGCTCCACCATTTTTAATAATTTAACCATTACGAGTTTTAAGGCGATTCCTTCGCGAGTGTCTTACCAACTGCCTATTACACCTTAAATAAATGTTTCATACTTCAATTAGTCCTTTAAGGTCTTTAACCTATGTTTCAAAGTAAGGCGAGGGGTAAGGGTTCGTTCGCGAAACGTCGTTACTTAAAACGGCCGTTTCTCCTAAACCGTTCATCGGAATCAAACGAACCACATATCAAAACGAATCTCGTAACATGAACTATCTAAAAATGGCAATGGTCAAAACCTAGCAGTGAGTTCAAGGGTTCTGATGTTAAGAACAAAAACAGTCTACGGTAAATCGGGCATTATGGTGGCTATGTTTACGCGATTTCCCAAATTTAAACCATTCCAAAACAACCACCAATCAACCCCAAATCAATCATACAACCAACATCCATCCAAAACACACTCCTACAGCCCCAACAACTCAATATTATAAACTTTATACTACCCTCAAACATGAACTAAAAGCTATACTTAAGTTCATTAACTAATTAACAAGATTTACAACTCCAAAAACACCACAAAACCAACTAATCTCTACAAACTCAACCAAACTTTAAACAAACAAGCCTCATGCTTCACATATACTATATCAATCATATTCATTCCTAATTACTCAAAACCAAAGTTAGGGTTTGGAGTTTATACTTTCCTTGGAGCTTTTAATCCATGAAAGATCCTTGAAATGCCCATGGAAGCCTTAATCTAACCTCCTACAAGCTTGTTCTTTCAAAGAAATCAAGAACACAAAAAAAAATTTCAAGAAAGTACTATTCACCATCTTCTTCCATGATTTATAGAAAAAGATTGGCTTGGAATTAGAAGCTTAAACTTATAGGAAGTACGTAACTATCCATGGGGAAGCTTAGATAATTACCTTGCTAAATAGTAAGTGGTGGAGCTTGGATCTTCATTTTTTAAGAAAAGAAGCCGAGAGCTTCATGAAGAAAATGGGGGGTTTGTGTTTTTGATGAAAATGAAATGTTTTGGCTTGGTTGGTTGCTTTTTGTCTTGTTTTTTTGGTTAATTACCTTTCTAGCCTTGACTTTGTGTGGTTTTAAATCAACCACATCTCCTTCCCCTTATGTCATGCTTATGTCACATTGCTATGTCATCATCCATTCTATTCTCTTTGATTAGCTTCTAATTGTTTGCCTAATGACCGCTGATCTGTTATACGGTTCGCTTAACTTTCGTTTTCGTTTATCGTTTGAGGGATCATACCCGGGATCTTATTACTTAGGTTCTCTTAACCTTTCTCAATATATTGTATTCCTTTTATGATCCTCTCTTATAATCCTTTAATTTAAATCCTTTTTATCATGTTACCTTATACTCAATTCTTTCCGTATCTAGTGGATTTCCGGGAAAAATCAAAGTGTTCGGAATTGGATTCTGACGATCTTTACATACACTTATATACCATATAGAGTGCCAATAAAATCTCAGAATATCCATAAAAGAACCCCTACCTAGTGTGGCATGAAAAGTTTTCTCATTCAGCAAAAACACTATTCATAAGGGTTTCAAAAATTTTCCAAAAATTGGGGTTATTACAGTCTCCCCTCCTTAAAAGGATTTCGTCCCGGAATCAGATAAGAATGAATAGGGATACTTTTTTAACATTGCACTTTCTAACTCTCGAGTAAATTTTCCCACATTGTGGTTCTTCCATCAAACTCTGACTAGTATGATAACCCTTCTCCTAAGCACTTGTTCCTTTTCGATCTATAACCCTTTCTGGTTGCTCCCTATAGGTTATGTCTGGTCGCATGCCTATGCGCTCATATGCCCCTATTTATCTGGCATCCGAATTACACTTCCTTAACATTGATACGTGAAACATGTTATGACTTGCTACATGTTCGGGGGTTGGGCTAGCTCATATGCTAACTTCCCAAACGTCTTAGTATATCCAAGGGTCCAACAAATTATAGACTTAGCTTTCCTTTCTTTCCGAACCTCATCAATCCTTTCCAAGGGATACCTATAACATTACTAGGTCCCCTATTTCATACTCTTTGTCCTTTCGTGTCAAATCAACATACTTATCATGTCCATCTTGGGCTACTACCAGCCGTCCTCTGATTAGATCTATCATATCCTTGGTCCTTTGGACCACTGCTGGTCCGAGTATCTTGCGCTCTACTACTTCATCCTAACATAAGGGAGATCGACATTGTCTTCCCTCAAGGATCTCATAAGGCGATATCTCAATACTGACATATGATCTATTGTCGTAAGAAAACTCAATCTGTGTTAAGTGATCATTCCAATTTCTTTCAAGTCTATTGCAGACTCTCATTATAGCTTTTAGCATTAGAGCTTTTGCTTCTCAATACCCATTCTTTTCCAGTTCGTAATCGCTACTACCTTCCATTCCTAATATTATACTGGTTATACTTTTGCTCGTTAGCATTCTATAACCTTTTAATAACCACGTCAACCTTAGTATCACGAATGTGTTTCCATTCCGAATACTACCACAACTTTACTACTCCTTTTTCAGCTGTTTCTATTTCCCAAAGTTTGATCAATCATATAGAAGTAAAGGAATTTGTTGAGAGATCACTATGATCATGAACACTTGTTATATCGCATAGTTAGTACAGAAGGTGGCCAGCCTTTATTACTTGACAAGCAATTAAACAATAGATGGTATCCTACTAGGCTTCTATCACACAGATAGATAGTCATTCGGCAATACCTCCCCTTCTGGAAGGGTTGTTCTTCTCAGCTTACATGAAATGAAAAGAAGAGAAAAGAACGAACTGAAGAGAATTGTATATATATAAAAAAAATATACTGCCACAAAATATCTGGCTTGGAACCTACCTCTGAACTATAGAGGTTTGTCATAGGAGAACAAAACATATATGTATTTATATCAACATCAAGTATTATAGCATCGTATTTCACATGCCTAAATATTTTTTCTATTCCGTCCATCATTCTATGGACCCATGCTCTTCCTCGAGCTTATACACAATCACCTTTGAAACTCCTTCGATACCGAAAATCGAACCTGGGATCTCATTCTAGACATCATCGTTACTTGAATTCTATGCTTGCACCGTAACCTTCCTCGTATAATAATACGACTCTCTATTGATAAGAAAGAATAAATATTCAATAGGTAGATACTCTACTTAATTAGTCTATCAATGATAACTTATACACTACCACGACCCGTTAAGTGGTACTCAATCTCAACATCCATTCCAATACAACTCTCACGGTTGTAACCAGCTCATTACTCGCAGAATCATTGCTACATTACTATGGTCCACTACTGACCTACTGTCGTCATTCATGTTCCATGAAATCTTAATATCTAACCATACGGAGTCCATACATGTCGTATCAAATCCTTCTAAGGAGGTAACATAATCACCATTCCTGATTCATGAAGAACACTCCTGATCCTGACATACATACATGACATGAAGCAGATAAAATTGCAGAAGAGTTTCAATCAACACAACGATAGCAGGTTAATACCATTCTAAATCATATGCCTTAAATAGAAGACTTACTCAAAGGTTCGTCTAGTCCTTTTTGAAACATGGTCCTGGCTTATCTCAAGATAGGACCTTCTAAGATAGATAGCCCGTTCATGGCGATTACACGAATTAAACCTTTACCAACTACTATTACGGTTGGGTATTGCACAGTCATCAGAAGGAATGTCAATCTTCCAAACCATAATACAACCTTCACAGCTTTAACCATCATCACTGTATTCTTTTGGCACAAGCGCCTATAATTATCCTCTTACCTTTAAAGTGTCGGCCACCTCTTTGGCCTTTCCTGATAGTAAAATTTCCTTACAGTCAATGTCATTTTAACCACCTCCAAATAATTTTCTACCTCATTTCAATCACAGCTTATGTGAAGATGTTTTCCTTAAAATCTGATAAGTAAAAAAAATATCACCATTTTTCCATAAGTTATTACCTCAGTCTTTAGAGGTTAATCACTATCACGACTGACTCTCAATCATACTTAGAACATCTTTTATCTTAAGTCCTAATTGCCCTGAACAATTTCGACCATTACTGGTTCGATCCATACTTTCTCGTGGTGTAACACGTGCCCCACTTGACATCATTATAATTACGACACATTTCCTTTATCAACATTTCTATTCTTGAGAATTTTGAATATTACCTTTCTCCTTGTAAAACCTCTAAGGTTATCCTTGAATCGTTCCTCCTGTATTCCCTAGATACAGGGCATATCAAAATACCATTTACTAATACTAAAACCATTATCTATATACTTCTGAAAAATTTCTCCACTGATCCTTAAAGGTCGTTATTACCTTAATCCTTTCCAAATCATACTGTCAAAACTCATACTGTCCCTAATAAGGGTGAAATGCCAACCTTTATGCATTCCCCTAGGATTCATTTTAAGTTACCGATGTTCTATTCTTAATTCCACCTTTAAAAGGTACCTGCATCCTTCCATGGATAAATCAAGTCATATATCCCTGATAAGGGTGTCTTATTCAATCATTCCCACCTCGATAGTAATTGCCGTATAGGAGTACCATCTCGGGTCTCCTTTCCTTACTCGACTTTCTGTTTCCTTAGTATGAAATGTTTCAACCTTCTCCCATAATCGGGGTTATCTTATACATTAAAAACCTTGTTTTCCACTCTATTATGTTATGGGTTCTTTCTTTCTTGATGGTAACCTCCCTGACTATCACATTCTGGGTTTGCCCTAAATCCTATTCCTCAAACTATGGCTCTCATCTAAGTTCTCATCCTTAAGCTCTTGAACTTTCGGAACCCAAATTCTATAGGAATACCTCATTATTCCCTTATCATCTTTCTCAGTATTAATCTTTTATCTAATTGTTGGCTTTCTGCCTTCATTCATCACCTTTTTCTGGCACAATATGCTCTTTTCCAATAATTCGGTCTCTATTGCAATCTCAAATAGCTTTTCGGTACCGGCTCCGGTTACCTTCACTACTATTTCCATTTTCTCAAAATCTCTTATCAATTCTCCCAAAGACATTATCATCTTGAGTCTCTCCTTTTTACTAAGGGCATCAGCCACCACATTGGCTTTCCCCGAATGATACAGAATCTCCCAATCATAATTCTTGATTAGCTCTAACCGCCTCCTCGGGCGTATGTTGAGCTCTTTCTACGTAAAAATGTACTAGAGCTCCTATGGTTTGTGAATCTCACACTTCTCTCCATACAAGTAGTGCCTCAAATCTTTAGGGCAAAACTATTGCCACGAGCCCAAGCTCATGGGTGGGGATATCGAATTTTAAATTCCCTTAATTGTCTTGACGCAGACGCGATTATCTTGCTATGCTATATAAGAAGCACCCTAATTCCTTATGCGAAGCGTCACTTACAAATCACAAAATCTCCTTTTTCCATCCGGCAACGCCAACATAGGGGCCATCACCAACCTTTGCTTCAGTTCTTAAAAGCTGTTCTCGCATTTCTCTGTCTATTCGAACTTCTCAGTCTTATGAGTAAGCCGCGTTAAAGGGGCTACTATCTTTACAAACTTGAACGAACCTCCGGTAGTGACCGACCAATCCTACCTTTGGTAGTCGACCTAACCATGGTCATCAATTCATCAGTGGTCCTTTATTCATTCTTGTCAGGATCCTCCATGGGATCCTCCTCAGCAACTATCCCTTCTAGGACAACATCCTCAACCGCTACATCCTCAATATGAACATCATCCGGTCCCGCGTTAGGACGCTCTATCGGATCCACAATCTGATCTCCAATAACTAATAAAACATCATCGCGTTGTTGCTCCTCAACCTCAGGGTTCAGAGTTCCGCTACCATATACGATAACGAACTACGCTCCTATCACGATATTTATAAGGGTTCCCATAAGGGTTTTAACTGTCAGTACTACGTTAGGTAGCCCGACTATGAACTTGGCAAGAGTTCTTATTATCTTGGTTAACTTATTATCTTAACGTCACATCATCTCTGAGGTTTATAACGCTTAGCTCTGATACCATTTCTGTAACACCCCCAGATCCGGGGTCGGGGATCCGGATCGTCACGGTCTTTCTTTCCACAATATCACTTCACTTAATAAATAATAATAACCTTATGCTGTGACCCCACACTAACACACACCACAACCCGTTATAGTCTCAGAGATGAAATTTAAATAAGTACAAGTCTTTGAATCCACAATTTAAATTTTATTATAACCCAAAATGATTACTTGATAAATTTACAGTTAATTGCCATTATCTGCCACAAGTTATAATTATACATAATTTGATTCTCAAAAATAGAATGCCTGATCTACCAATAGATCTACCTCTGCAGCTATAGCAGCCACAACATCATCGGGAAGACGCGGGACGCTTCCCACGCGCTTGCGCTGGGTCTGTTGGAGTCTGGCCATCTTTCCTAACTGTTGTTGTGTGATGAAGAAATAAAGCAAGAGTGAGCCTTACAGCACGCAAGATAATATATAGTGATAACAATAATATAAGTATCTAAATGGATACTTACTAGAATCTTTTATCATGCGTAAGATAATTACTTACTAGATATAAGTAAAAACAAGGGATGAAGTTACCAAATACTTCACTATACTTATATCATTTATAAAGCTACTTGAACTACCACTGTTCAAAGTATAATGAGCTTTCAACAGTTCATCACATAGATGAGACTACAAGACAAGATTTGAATAGATTAAATCTTTGAAATATTATTAAAGGAAATGAAGTTATGATATACTTCATTAAGTTCTGATATATATATATATATATATATATCCACATATACATCTTCTTTATACATTTCCTGAAAACCTCTGTCATGTAAAGTATGAACAGAATTGCAATATCCAATAAATTTGGAAAGGAAAAGAATTTGGCATAAACCAGATATCTTGCTGATCAGGCAAAGATACCCATAAGTAACCTTTTCTACTAGTAGATGTACGAATTCCCCACTGGTCATCACCCTAGTCGTAATAGGACCTTATGCTGGACTGCCACTCAGCCACTTATGCATTTGATGGACTCCCACTGAGCCACTTACACTATCATGGACGCCCACTGAGCCCATGTTGCTTATGCCGACTCAATAGATGGACTTACTTCCCGAACGTTGGGTAAGTAATCAATTCATTTACCAAAACTGCAACCGTGTTGCGAATATAAAATACACCACAGAGCTGGATCCCTCAGGTTTTGAGCGAGTATTTAAATCCCCTTAAAAAGGAAGATCTTAATAAAATGAGTTTTGGGATCCGCTCTAACTTTTAAAAATCATTTTGAAGACTCGAAAACACTTTAAAGAGTGTTTGGAGTAAAGCTGATTTAATGAAGTAAATCAGTCCCCAGAATATTTAGAAAATGTCTGAATATTATTATTTAAATAATATTCCCATAAAGAATAATCTTTATAAAAATAATTGAAGTAGAAGTTTTAAAACTTATACTTGAAATGGATATTAAATAACCAAAGATATACTTATATGAAAGTACTATCTTTATTTGAATAACCGAAAATAAGTTTGATTATTGACACCTTATTCTTTAATAAAATAAAGAATATATTTTAGTAATAAGCGGAGTCATAATACCTCGAATGAATATTATAAATAATATTCATTAAATAAAATAAAGGAGTCATACATCCTCAAATGAATATTCAAATAATATTCAATAAATAATATAAAGGAGGCATAAGTCCTCGGATGAATATTCGAAATAATATTCAATAATAAAATAAAGGAGCCATAAGTCCTCGGATGAATATTCGAAATAATATTCAATAATAAAATAAAGTTAAAGTTATCGAATAAATCTTATTCGATTAATAGTTTTGAAAACTATAACCATATATATATAAAATCTACTCGGGATCCTCGACTCCCGGTTTTAGAAAATGTTTTCACCTTTGGGTCCCTATACTAAGGGTATATGCAAATTACTGCTATTCTCTAGCATAGGTATTATCAACTGAACCAAGAGATATATTTGGCAAGAATACGAAACATGCATGCATATATATACCATATCAGCGTGCTTCAATATATCGCAACATTTGCTAATTAACCAACATGCATCTATCGCAAGATAATGCATATACATATATACATCACAACAACAGTATAACGGATAGAAAACTTGCCTGAGCGACTGGGGGTTACGAATGGCTCGGGACGAGTCTGGTAACCTATAAGCAACAAGTAAGTTGGAATTAAACCAAAGTCACTTGTAAATCTATACTTTAACTAACTTAGACTCTAACGCTTGTTTTGCGCTTACTGATTCTCTTAAGTCACTCGAGTACCCTCGGCTCCACCATTTTTAATAATTTAACCATTACGAGTTTTAAGGCGATTCCTTCGCGAGTGTCTTACCAACTGCCTATTACACCTTACATAAATGTTTCATACTTCAATTAGTCCTTTAAGGTCTTTAACCTATGTTTCAAAGTAAGGCGAGGGGTAAGGGTTCGTTCGCGAAACGTCGTTACTTAAAACGGCCGTTTCTCCTAAACCGTTCATCGGAATCAAACGAACCACATATCAAAACGAAGCTCGTAACATGAACTATCTAAACATGGCAATGGTCAAAACCTAGCAGTGAGTTCAAGGGTTCTGATGTTAAGAACAAAAACAGTCTACGGTAAATCGGGCATTATGGTGGCTATGTTTACGCGATTTCCCAAATTTAAACCATTCCAAAACAACCACCAATCAACCCCAAATCAATCATACAACCAACATCCATCCAAAACACACTCCTACAGCCCCAACAACTCAATATTATAAACTTTATACTACCCTCAAACATGAACTAAAAGCTATACTTAAGTTCATTAACTAATTAACAAGATTTACAACTCCAAAAACACCACAAAACCAACTAATCTCTACAAACTCAACCAAACTTTAAACAAACAAGCCTCATGCTTCACATATACTATATCAATCATATTCATTCCTAATTACTCAAAACCAAAGTTAGGGTTTGGAGTTTATACCTTCCTTGGAGCTTTTAATCCATGAAAGATCCTTGAAATGCCCATGGAAGCCTTAATCTAACCTCCTACAAGCTTGTTCTTTCAAAGAAATCAAGAACACAAAATTTTTTTTCAAGAAAGTACTATTCACCATCTTCTTCCATGATTTATAGAAAAAGATTGGCTTGGAATTAGAAGCTTAAACTTATAGGAAGTACGTAACTATCCATGGGGAAGCTTAGATAATTACCTTGCTAAATAGTAAGTGGTGGAGCTTGGATCTTCATTTTTTAAGAAAAGAAGCCAAGAGCTTCATGAAGAAAATGGGGGGTTTGTGTTTTTTGATGAAAATGAAATGTTTTGGCTTGGTTGGTTGCTTTTTGTCTTGTTTTTTTGGTTAATTACCTTTCTAGCCTTGACTTTGTGTGGTTTTAAATCAACCACATCTCCTTCCCCTTATGTCATGCTTATGTCACATTGCTATGTCATCATCCCTTCAATTCTCTTTGATTAGCTTCTAATTGTTTGCCTAATGACCGCTGATCTGTTATACGGTTCGCTTAACTTTCGTTTTCGTTTATCGTTTGAGGGATCATACCCGGGATCTTATTACTTAGGTTCTCTTAACCTTTCTCAATATATTGTATTCCTTTTATGATCCTCTCTTATAATCCTTTAATTTAAATCCTTTTTATCATGTTACCTTATACTCAATTCTTTCCGTATCTAGTGGATTTCCGGGAAAAATCAAAGTGTTCGGAATTGGATTCTGACGATCTTTACATACACTTATATACCATATAGAGTGCCAATAAAATCTCAGAATATCCATAAAAGAACCCCTACCTAGTGTGGCATGAAAAGTTTTCTCATTCAGCAAAAACACTATTCATAAGGGTTTCAAAAATTTTCCAAAAATTGGGGTTATTACAGTAACTTTGATTCTTCTAGCATTGTTCTTATAGATTAAATAAGAGATCCGTTCTTCCTTTCCACCACTCCATTTTGTTGTGGGGTTCTTGGTGCTGAAAACTCATGCATGATCCCATTTTCTTCACAAAACAATCTCATCACAGAATTCTTGAACTCAGTTCCATTGTCACTCCTGATTCTTCTAACCTTGAAGTCAGGATGATTGTTGACTTGCCTTATATGATTGATGATAATTTCACTAGCTTCATCTTTGGATTTGAGAAAATATGTCCAAGAGAACTTTAAGAATTCATCCACAATTACTAGGCAATATGTAACACCCCCAAATCCGGGGTCGGGGATTCGGGTTGTCACGAGTTCCATTTCACTTATCAATACTTAATCTTAACAGTCAACCAACTACTGCGTACTGTGACCCCACAATACACACACACACACCACAAGTTATAGTCTCAGAGATGAATACCAAAAGTAAAACAAGTCATTTTATTCCACAATTATAAGTCATTACACCTCAAAAGGGTTTATGAATAAATTTACATATTCTTTGCCATTATTACAATTCATAATATACATAAGTCTGGTACATCAAAAGTTGAAAGCCTAGCCTACTGGTAGCTCCTACCTCAGCTACAATGGCATCAACGCCTACAGGAAACTGCGGAATGTTTCCTATCCACTCACAAATTGGGAGCCTGGTCCTGTTCATCTTGTCTATCTGTTGTTGTGTGATGAAAGAAGAAAGCAAGGGTGAGCAATAAGCCCACCAAAATAATATGTATAATAATTAACAATATATGAGCATTCTCATAGTACTCATAAAAGTCTTGGTCAAGAAGAAATGAACCAAGTTGATATCTTAACGCAACAAGTCACAAAATATTCAGTATATATATACATATATACTACACAAAATCTTTGAAATCCTCTGACATGTATAATGTACACAGAGTTCCAGTTTATAACTTTATAAAAATATCGTTGCAAGGTGATCTCATATATCTAACCTTGTCTCAACGTTTTTGTGAAAATCTTTGTCATGCATAAGATAATCATTAACCAGATATAAGTTGAACAGATGAAGTTACAAGATACTCCAATATACTTATATCTTTGCCGAATACTACTTGAACTACCACCGTTCAAGTTATAATTAGTTTCAAAAGTTCATCACATAGATGAGAATACAAGATAAGATTTAAATAGATTCAATCTTTGAAATATCATTCAAAAGAAATGAAGTTACGAGATACTTCATTAAGTCCCGATATATATCCATATATATCTCTCATACATTTCCTGAAAACCTCTGTCATGTAAAGTATGAACAGAGTTGTAATATCCAATGAATTTGGAAAGAAAAGAATTTTGGCATAAAGCCGATATCTTGCTGATCAGGAAAAGATACCAATAAGTAACCTTTTCTACTGTAGATGGATGAATTCCTCGCCGGTCATCACCCTGGCCGCATTAGGACCTCGCGCTAGACCGTTACCCGACCACTCACGCGTGGATGGACTGTCACCCAGCCTCTTACACATTCATAGACCGTACCCCGGCCTGTCGCTTATGCCGACTCAATTAGATGGACTTACTTCCCGAATGTTGGGCAAGTAATCAAATGGTTTTCTGAAAATAGCAACCTCGTTGCGAATATAAAATACACCACAGAGCCGGATCCCTAAGATTTTGAGCGAGTATTTAATTCCCTTTCGAAAGGAAGATCTTAAATATAAAAATGAGTTTTGGGATCCGCTCTAACTTTTAAAAATTATTTTGAAGACTCGAAAACATTTTTAAGAATGTTTGGAGTAATGCTGATTTAATGAAATAAATCAGTCCCGATATATTAGAAAATATCTGAATATTATTATTTAAATAATATTCCCAAAAGGATAATCCTTATAAAAATAATTGAAGTAGAAGTTTTAAAACTTATACTTGAAATGAATAATAAATAACCAAAGATATACTTATACGAAAGTACGATCTTTATTTGAATAATCGAAAATAAGTTTGATTATCGAAACATTATTCTTTAATAAAAGAAAGAATATTATTTAATAAATAAGCGGAGTCATAAGTCCTCAAATGAATATTCAAAATAATATTCATTAAATAAAATAAACGGAGTCTTAAGTCCTCGAATGAATATTCAAAATAATATTCATTAAATAAAGTAAGCGGAGTCATAAGTCCTCGAATGAATATTCAGAATAATATTCATTAAATAAAATAAAGTTATCAAATAAACTTTATTCGATTAATAGTTTTGAAAACTATATCAATATATGTATATATATATATATATATTATACTCGGGAACATTGACTCCCGGTTTAAAAAAATGTCCACCTTTGGGTCCCCTATACTAAGCGTATACACAATTACTGCTTATCTCTAGCATAGGTATTATGCAACTTATAAGCAATTGAATCAGGTTGGTATGAACTAGTGTACTGCTCAAGCAATCGTCATATTTATAACTCTCTAATCACTAGGTACAATCATATTGTTTTATATGTGCAGTGAGTTTTAGGAGTAAATCAAACTTCTTTCTATATTAGTGATTTCTTATTTCATGTAAAATCTTTTGAAATCACTATTGTACATCATTACTCTCAAAAGATTAAATGTATAATTTTCATTCATTATAGATCTTAAGTACATTTTATCTCTCTATTGCCATATGTTCTGTGATACAGGTTCAGTCTCCAATGACTTTCTTTCATGACAGTCATGAGGTTGAAAACCCACAACATCTATCCCAGACTGTAAAGACAAACACAGAAATAGAACCAACCAACACTCTCTTACCACTAAATATAGTATGAATGAGCGTGAGGGAGATAGTGCCTTAGTGCACCACATAAGGAAGGTTCTGTAGTCAACCCAGTAGCTCTGTCTCCTACATAGATGAGTAGTATTTAAACCGAGACAACTGCTAACTCCCATACATCTTCTCAAAAAGATGTAATGGCTGAAAAGGCACAAAAATAGTTACTAGATTCATTCTCTCAACAGGGTATGTCTATTGAAATTTGCCTGTCATCCAGGGTATCCGATGTAGTGTCACCACTTCAAACATAAACAATTCTTGATGCACAAGGAGAGGTTACAAACACAAAGGATGAGTTGACGGAAATAAGAGTTTCGACCATTTTAAGGTCAGATTCGATTGTTCAAGGTTCTTTAATGGACCAATTGCCTTTACAGGGGTTAGGAGAGGATACTGATCCAAAAGCCACATATCAGTGGTCAGTGTCTACCTCCCCAGGCTTAAATCCCCTGGATGTATCTGCGGATAATGGATCTGACATAGGTGCAGATCGGCAACTTGTTGACAATGATTCAGATATTACCTGATGAGTCACAAGGAAATGTCTTCACAGACATTAGAAGGGAACTTTGATCTTTATGCTAAATTCGTTGGATCATTGTTTACCTTCCCAGAATTCATATCTGGAACCCTAAAAGGGAAACTAGCAACTTGTAGATTATGACTCAGATTCATCTAACGAGTTTAACAAGGATGGGGATTTGTGAACTCCCATTGCACCACCTGTGACCTCCTTAAGGATGGCTAAGGTGATTTTCCTTGCAGGTACAGCTGATTTTTGGAGCTATGAGTGGAGTGATACACTTGTGAGAATGAGTGTAAACACGAGTGGAGAGAAGAGTGAAACACATGTGAGGTACACTAAATAGAATCACACACTCACAGTGAGGAAGAAAGAGAAACTACTTGTTATTTCTTTTCCAACCAAGTGAATATGAGAACTCCTTAGACGACGGCATACATTCCTTCTTTAAGGGGGAGATAAAAGCTTAAGTAATAGTTTGGAGGATTCCTCAACTAAGGGGGATAAATAGCAGGGAGGAAGAAAAAGATGAAGCATATGTACACTACACCACACCATTGTTGTTTGTATCTACAGATCCTATTGTACGGGAGAGGTGGTAAACACAAGGTGATTTTCTAGTAAGGGAAGAAGCTGTTTTCCAAAAGGGGAGTACCATTGGTTTTTATCTGCGGATCCTATTGTATGGGAGAGGTGGTAAATGAAGGTGATCTTCTTTAATCAGTTGATTCTCATAGGGGGAGAAGCAAGAGAGATATGGGCTTCTCAACAGGAAATGTGGATGTATAAAAGAAGATGAAACTACTTGAAGATATGTTCAGTCTAGAGGAACATCTATTTGGAATCTGGAAAATGTTAAATCTAGTCTAGAACTTTTCTGCTATTTACTTTGCATTTCTGTTTATATCTTTTTCTTATTTGTTAGTTGAGTTATCCTCTAGGTATTTGTGTGTTATTTTCTAACAAACAAATATGGGGAGATTGTAAGGCATATGTCATAGCCTATTTGTATATTCGAGGATTTAACTCAACTCAAATAAGAATGTAATAAGTAAATAGTGGATCTACCGTCAAAGAGATCTCGCAAAGTAATATCTGTCAAAGGATTCAGAAACAAGGTTCATCTACAGACTTGAGGAATTAATTCACTGGAAGAAGTTCAAGAAATTGTTCAAGCCTCAGTGATATAAATCAAGATTGTGAATTTAATCAAGTGACAGAAATCTCGTCAGGGTATCAATTAATTACAGGGATTTAATCTGAAATCAAAGTCAAGACATGAAGAAACGTCACGCAAGTTAATCACTCATGAACCAGACAGTACATCGAGTGTCAACATTGAAGTGGTGGAATTGATTCATAATTCTCAATGATTTTCAGAAGATATTCAGAAGAATGGTTGCTGCTTAAGGTTAGTATTCATTCTCTATTAATTAATTAAGTCATATAATTTAATTAAGAAAATAAATTATATTTGCAAAGATTAATTTATTTATTAATTGAATTAATTGATTAATTAATTCAGAATTAATATCAAGGATTTTCAGAATTTAAATTGAATTAAAATACATTTAAATTCAGCAAGACAATCTTTTGTACTAATATGACAATCGGTATGACAATCAATAGTCATACCGAAAGTCATGCTAGTACAAACAATAGTCATACCGAAAGTCTCTCCAGTTCAACAGATTGTCTTGCTAGTACAATTGGATTGTCTCACCGATTGTCACTCCAGTTCATTCAAGTCTGTTGATTGATTTAAAAAAAAGACAAGCAACAGAAGTCATTCTATCATCCAACACAAAAGAACTCGAGAACAAAAAGAAAAAGAAGCATAACAAATATTTCATCTTCTCTGCTATTTTCAAGATTAAATTTCTAGTTTGTAAAGTTAAATCCAAACTACTAGAAATCATTCTCTTGTTCTTGTGTAACTATCTAGCGGATCAAAATCCCTAGAACTTAATCTCAAATTGCGTTTAGCATTTGAATCTTTTTATTGCAAAAATAGAAAAAGTTCATGTCGAATTTATTCTAGATTTGTGATAATTAATTTGAGATTAATTCCTTGTAATCGATACCGTTGTTGTAACACCCTTCAAGTTTAATAATATTCTTATTTAACTTGAATTTTGTTTCACAATTTTTTTATTCCACATTTAATTCGATTATTCGGTACTGTTTGTATTTAACCCCCCCTTCTACAAACACATTGGGACCTAACAGTAATATTTAATGTGTTCAATGGAACATGAATTACCTACTGATTTGGAAAATTTGTACAAGCGATAGAAAGGATTGTCCAAGATTTGTTTAAAGCATGGATGCAGAAAATGGAATGTACTCATACATTGGGTTGAAGATAAGTGTTTGTTTGGGAAAGGATGGTATGGAGTTCTGAAGGAGTTGGATATTTGCGTAGGTGATGTATTGCTATGAATATGTCTGAAGAGCTACCAGAGATTGTTTTACTTTTTATTTTTAAAAAGAAAGACGTGGAAGCTGAGAAAAAAGAAGGTATATAATAAATTTTTTATTATTGTTATGAGGGTGTAGCATTTTATTTGAAACATCAGGTTTTTAATGCCTAAAAGATAAAAATATAATGACTAATAAATTCAAATTTGATAATTAAAAAACAGGGGATAGGAATGGAAGAAGATCGTTGTATAAAATTCTTTGTGAGGGCCCTTTAAAGCATGGATATGTTGTGAGTAAATTATTGTTTTTTATAATGTTCTTGTAGCATTTTTAGTAAACCATCAATAATTTTTTTATGTTTCAATATTATAACAGACAATCCCGAGGTTTGTAGGCCAGGAGACTGAAAAACAACTCTTTGGTGTTGAACATATTGTAGTTAATGGGATTCAGTGGAAAGTGAGATACAATGCTAAATTAAGAATGATTTATCGGTTAAAAGAATTGATTAAGTTTTTTGGTCTAGTGGAAAATGATATGATATTGTTTAGTTTTGATGTGAATAGTGGCTTGTGTGGAAGGATTTTTATGTGTGAAGGAATGAAAATTACACGTTCCAGAGTAGAAAGTAGCGGGAAGAGTCTGCCGAGTGGCAATTATTTTCTTTTTGAGGATACTGGTCCAGATCCAGTTACTGAGATGGGTATGAACTTTGTTATGTTTCTTTTATTAGTTTACAGTCTCTTTTTAGATACGCATGAGTCATATTTTTAACATTGTCTTATATTTGTACTTAGAACAAAATATGGAAATTGTGGATGTAGCAAGTGACATGGAGGTCGAAGGAAATGATAATACTGTAGATGCCAATGTTGGAATACCAAATATAGAGATGATTGAAAAACCACAATCTAGATGATGCACAAGATGAAATGATTCTTCAGTTTTCTAAAAGATTGGCTGGAAACCTCTTGAACCCTAGATGTCATGGTGCGGTAAATTTCTATTTATAAGACTATAATATAACTATTTATATTACAATGTTGTTTTTTGTTCAGGAACAAATAGATAAAATTCTGCTAACATTTTAACTATTTATGCAACATATTCTAAGAAATATAAGATTTCGAGATCAAATGTGGAAAAACGGAGACATGGTGAAGTTCAGAACGGTCCAAGGAGTTTGGGATATAAAAATAGTTCTCAACAGTATAGCTGCTAGATTTTCACGCTGATGGAGAAAATTTGTCAAAGAACTTGACTTAAAGGAAGATGACAATCTGCGTTTCACATTGCAGCAAGACAATTATGTTCCAACTTTTAACATTAAAGTCAATCCTCCCAATTAGTAATGAAATTCCATAAATTTGATAGCACATGATTCTGCTACTTAATATTATCAAGATATTTTAGAGACTGAGACATGATATTCTGATGTCGGATTTAGGTTGGTTCAATTTGAATGTGTTCCATGTAGTTATGTTTTAAATTACTTTCAATAATTATTGTAATTCGCCTTAGGTTTTCAAGGTGGTCATGAGACATTGAACCGAATCCTTCAAATTAGTACTGGAGTGTCAGTTTATTGCCAATAGCAGATATGCTGCTTTATATTTTAGATATATTTTCAAGTTGATGTCGCATATGCGTAGTGTAAACTGAACCTTTGTCATTTTGTTATGTTTAATATGACTTTGGATTATTCTCGAATCTTCTCTATGTTTGAAATGACTTTGATTATTGGAATGTAGAAACATTAATGTTAGATATATTTGATAATGTCATGGCTAATATGATTTATGTTTAGTTTTCAGATCTTACTTAAACAGGATAAATTAGTACTTACCGGAAGTCAGGACCTAAGGATATCAGTACTTATATTATCAGGAGATAATCATCAGAAGATGGATATCAGAACTTAAGTGCTGAAGGATGTTCAGATAAGGACAGTAGCTGTTTAAAGGAAAGAAGATCGAGATAAACATAAGAAGAGATATGCATGAAGAAGGAATTCTATGAAGAATAGAATACTTGGAAGAAAAGATATCTGATTGATATATTTTAGGAAGCAGAATTAAATTCCATATCAATTAGCGATTATCTTGTAACTGTGTAGTATATAAACACAGGCATAGGGTTTACACTATAAGTGTTATCATATTCGATAAGATTATTCATTATAACCCTAGCAGCTCTCGTGATACTTGTTCATCACTGAGAGGTAACAGTTCCATACTGTAACAGAGTTTATAGTTTCAATAAAGTTTGTTTTCGGTTACTTGAGATATTAAAGTTCGATTTGATTATACTTTACACTGTATTCACCCCCTCTACAGTGTGTGTGACCTAACAAGTGGTATCAGAGCCTATCTGTTAACACACATACAGTTTAAGATCCAAACACAATTATGTATGACACATAAACTCCAACTAAGCCTACCAAAACTGAAGAACCACCAAAGACACAAATTCAAAGTCGGTATGAGACCATCAGAGTTCCCATACTGAGACCATCTGAATATCCCATATGGAAGGTAAGGATGACCATGTTCCTGGAAGCAACAGATCTAGAATATCTTGATAGAATCAAGGAAGGGCCTCATAAACCAACCAAGCTCGCAGTTGCAGTTGCAGGTGAAGTAGTAAAGTCCGTACCAAAGGAGAAAAGTGATTATACTGCTGAAGATATCACATCAATTGCTAAGGATGCTAAGGTACGACACTTACCGCATAGTGCCATTCATAATGTAATGTCAAACAGGGTAATTAACTGCAAGACTGCTAAGGAGATATGGGATGCTCTGGAAACAAGGTGTCAGGGAACTGATACAATTAAGAAGAACATGAAGACAATACTCACTCAGGAGTATGAACACTTTGACTCAAAGGCAAATGAGTCATTGACTGATTTATATGATAGATTTGTCAAACTCTTGAATGATTTGTCATTGGTTTATAAGGAGTATGATCTTGAAGATTCAAACCTTAAATTCCTGTTAGCTCTTCCTGAATGCAGGGATTTGAAGGCAACAACAATAAGAGACAACTATAATCTTGATGAAACAACTCTTGATGAAATTTATGGAATGCTCAAGACTCATGAACTTGAGATGGAACAAAGAAGCAAGAGGAAATGAGGAAAGTCAAGGACAGTTGCTCTTAAGGCTGAAGAAGAATCCCCCAAGGCAGCTACCTCAAGGAAAGACAAGGGTAAAGCTCTTTTCACAAAGTCTGATACTGAGTCATCAAGTTCTGAATATGATGATGACTCAGATTCTGAAAGCTTGCCTGAGACTGATGCTGATGAGGAGATGATGAAGCTGTGTGCTCTTATGGTGAAAGGGATTACAAAGATTGCATACAGGAAGTTTAGGAAGGGAAAGAAGTTTTCCAGGAAAGGCACAAGTTCTGATAAGAAGAATTTCAGAAGATCTGATGGCAGAGGAGGAAAGTCTGATAGAGGAGATTATACCAATGTCAAATGCTATAACTGTGGTGAGAAAGGCCACATATCTCCTGATTGCAAGAAAGTGAAGGGTGACAAAGGCAAGGCTCTTGTCACAAAGAAGAAAAGCTGGACAGACACCTCAGACTCTGAAAGTGAGAAGAACTATGCTTTAATGGCAAATGCTGATAAAGAAAGTGCTGAGAGCAGTTCTGAAGCTGCTGAAATAAAGGTACCTCAGACTACTTATGCTTTTCATACTGATGATATTAATGAGTTGAGAAGATATCTTAAAACCATGTTTGTTAGTTATAGAGATCAAACTTTAACATGTGAAAGATTAACTTCTGAAAATCTTGCTTTTAAGAAAAGAAATGATTTCTTAGAAAAAGAGTTAGTTATGTTCCATCAAACTCAGAAGGATAGAGATGATGCTTTTTATGTTAGGGATGAAGTGCTAAAAATGAATGAATCTCTAAAAACTGAGTTAGAAAAGGAAAGAGAGATTATCAGGACTTGGACTAACTCTGGCAGAACAACTCAAAATTTGCTAAGTAGTGAAAATTGGAAAGATGGCTTAGGTTATGGAGAGGATAAGAATGATAAAGGAACTGTAGAAATTAAGCCTGTTGTTAAGCAAAAGCTAAAGTTAAAACCTGTTAAGTTTATAACTATAAAGTCTGATAATGGTTAAAGAGGAACTAACTTCTGACAAACTAAAACAGGAAAAGACAGCTGAAGTGAACATAGGCTTAATGACTAAGAAGCAGCTTAAGGATAAGCTGAAAGATGTGAATTATGCAAACAAGGTAAAATCACCGAGGAAAAATAGGAATGGAAAGGAAGGTGTGAATAAAAGCAATAATTATAAGCCTGTTCCTGAAGCTCCTAGCAATAAGGTGTGAATGGAAAGGAAGGTGTGAATAAAAGCAATAATTAAAACGTGTCATAATTGTGGAAGTTCTAACCATATGGCTTCTTTTTGCAGGAAGAATAAGAACATAAACTCCTTACCTTCAAAATCAGGAGTTAAGAGTCAGTCTGTTAGATATAAACCACAAAATCCTTGTTTTTATTGTGGTAGTTTATGGCATTCCATTTATACTTGTAAGGAATATCATAGTTTGTACTATGATTATTATCAAATAAAACCTTCTTTGAAGAAAGTTTCCATTGTTCCTTCTAGTGTAAATTCTTATTCAAAGTCTGATAGTGTAAGTTCTGATAAGAAAAATGTTAACATAAACTCTGATGCTAAATCCGCTGCAAATGTTAACAAACTTGATAAAGCCAAAGGATCCAAGCAAGTCTGGGTCCTTAAAACTAATCATTAGTGGTCTTTATGATTGTAGGGCAACAAGAAAAATATTCTAGTTCTGGACAGTGGATGTTCAGGACATATGACTGGAAATAAGGCCCTGCTATCAGACTTTGTGGAGAAAGCTGGCCCAAGTGTTTCTTATGGAGACGGTAACATTGGAAAAACATTGGGATATGGCAATATCAATCTTGGGAATGTCATCATTAAAGAAGTAGCTCTGGTCTCAGGACTAAAACACAATCTGCTGAGTATAAGTCAAATCTGTGACAGAGGTTATCATGTTGATTTCTTTGAAAACACTGTGAAGTTGTGAGTAAATCTAAAGGCAAAATTGTTCTGAAAGGATACAGGCATGGTAACATTTATGAAGCTAAGCTTTCAACAAGTACTGATGGTTCTGCAATCTGTCTGATGAGTAGAACATCAATTGAAGAAAGCTGGAATTGGCAAAAGAAACTCTCTCATTTAAATTTCAACAATATAAATGAACTAGTCAAGAAAGATCTTGTGAGAGGACTGCCAAAGTCAGTATTTGCTCCTGATGGCCTTTGTGACTCTTGTCAGAAGGCCAAACAAAGAAAATCTTCATTCAAGAGCAAGACTGAATCATCAATTCTTGAGCCTTATCATCTACTACATGTTGATCTATTTGGTCCAGTGAATGTCATGTCTATTACAAAGATGAAATATGCGTTGGTCATAGTGGATGAGTTCACCAGATACACATGGGTGTATTTCTTGCACATAAAAAGTGAAACTGCATCTATCTTGATTGATCATGTCAAACATCTGGATAAATTGGTCAAAGATTCTGTGAAAATCATAAGGAGTGATAATGGCACTGAGTTCAAGAATTTGATAATGGAAGAGTTCTGCAAAAACCATGGAATTAAGCAGGAATTTTCTGCTCCTGGAACTCCACAGCCAAATGGAGTTGTTGAAAGGAAGAATAGAACTCTCATTGAAGCTGCACGTACAATGCTTGAAGAAGCAAAACTTCCAACCTATTTCTACTCTATCTAACTGCTAGTAGACCTGATATCATGTATGCTACCTGTCTTTGTGCAAGATTTCAAGCAAATCCAAGAGAACCTCACTTAACAGCTATGAAAAGAATTTTCAAGTATCTTAAGGGAACAGCTGATCTGGGATTGTGGTATCCCAGAGAATCAGATTTTACACTAATAGGTTACTCAGATGCAGATTTTGCAGGTTGCAAAATTGACAGGAAAAGCACAAGTGGAAGCTGCCAATTTCTTGGAGGCAGATTGGTTTCTTGGTTTAGCAAGAAACAAAAGTCAATTTCCACATCAACTGCAGAAGCAGAATATATTGCTGCAGGAAGCTGTTGTGCACAGATTCTTTGGATGAAGAATCAGTTACTGGATTATGGGTTAACATATTTCAAAATCCCTATTTACTGTGATAATCAAAGTGCTATTGCTATGACAGGTAATCCAGTTCAACACTCTAGACAAAGCACATCAGCATCAGGTACCACTTCATCAGGGAACATGTAGATGAAGGTACAGTGGAATTACACTTTGTTCCAACAGATCGACAACTAGCAGATATCTTTACAAAACCATTGTGTGAAGCTACTTTTACAAGATTGGTAAATGAACTTGGAATGGTTTCAGGTTCTTTCTCTAAATCGGCTTAGTTTTATTCTGTTGCATCAGACTTTATGATCAGTATTTACAGAATTTAATCTCTTTGTGTATTCTGTGCTTAATTGAAAAATATGTTTAAGTACTGACTGTTGTCTGATCAATGTTTCTAAACTCTGATAGTGATTTGTCTGTTTAGGTAACTATTCAATCCTATGAGGATAATTGTGCTAGATGCTGACCTAGTAGTCTTCAATAAACAAGGGATCCCATGTAAGAAGTAATTATTTCTGTGGAAATCTAATGACACAAGCAAATTCTGATATTGAGCTTAGTTGAATTTACTTTGTCTATCTTATTACTAAGTCACAAACTAGAATAATGCTACTCATCTGTTAAGTTCTGATGCTAGTAAATCTGTTGAATGTACTATGTGCTGATAAACCTCACTTATCAAAAGAAAAAGAAAGAGAAACAAGGATTAAAAATCAGGTACTCCTTTGAGATCTAGAGTAAAAATGTGGAAGGGAAGACCCAAGTGCATTGCTGGTATTAAGTAATATGCATCAGAAAAGCAAATAAAATATTTTCTTGGTGACTTTTCACACTCTATGATTACTGGAGAAATACTCTGATAATAGCATAAATTCTGATAAGCAGTCGTGACTCACTTACACTGAGAAGCCACTGTAAAATAGAATTTAAAAAGATGCACAAAATTAACACAAAATAGTTGAGGTGGACTCAAGCATGAATTCATTCAATAGTAGGTTTCAGAATAATGATAGGTTTTTAGTAAAGTTTTAGTTATGCCTTATTTCTAAGATGTACTGAAGTGAATCAGACTTTACTCTTTGTCTGATATTTAGCTTAATGCACACACTAACCACTCCATATGAATGATGAAAATCACTGTGGGGATCTATGTTGTTTTAGATGAACAGTCATTGTGTCACATTGCACAAATTCTGAGGACAAGTTCTGATTGCATGTTCTGATGATTAAGTTCTGAAGAATATAAATCAGAATTTGTGTGAGGACTTACTAAAATAGGCATTCCTTTTTCGAGTTAAGAAATTATGTTCTGATGACTGTTAAGTTCTGATATAAGTCTAAGTTCTGATATTACAGTCTGATTCTTTACTTGACTTATTTTTGGATAAAATTTGACAACAGTCTCAGTTTAAACCAGAATAATGTTGAAGTGGAAGATTAATAGTCACTATAGTTAGGGATAGTGGTACTCGTACATGAACAGTTAACTTTTACTTGCTTCTTGTGCGCATTAAACTATGTTTTCTCTTTCCAATGAATGTTTTTCTTTTTCCAAGTCTGGGGAGACGAGGTAGAATTAATTCTACCTGTCAGCATTAAATTTCTTTGCGTCTCCTGGCATTTACTTGCCTATATAAGCAACCACTTCACATCAGCCTTCCCATCAAATCTTTTATCACAAACTCACCTTCATAATCTTTATATCAAAAACACCATGGTCAATTACAATATGTTTTTGAACTACGAAACATTCAACATGGAGCTGAGCTGTGCCGATTGGCAGCAGGAATGGCACGTTACTGCCATTCCTGATGAGATATGGGACTCCGTTCCCCAGGAGGTACTCACCCACCTCCTGTTCTTCTACATGGACTACCATCGCCATCTGGAGCGATTGGAGGAGGAAAGGCTGGAAGCTCTCCGCCTGCAAGAGCGAATCATTCGACTCGCTATTCTGTTTGTCGAGAGTAGGAAGAAGAAATGATTTATTTTCTTCTTCCTATTTTTCTTCATCATCAGCCTTGCCCTGCTTCTTGAGCTAGGACAAAGGCTGTTGACGTTAGGTTTAGCAGCTTAGGGAAATCTTGTACAAGTTCTGATATAATTTAAATTTCATGAATGTATTATCTTGATATATTAATGAAATTTGTTTTTGTTTCAAGATCTTGTCTTTGAGATATTTTGTAATGTATTGATAAATCCTGATACATATTCATATTCTGATGACCATATAAATTTTGTTTTAACTTAAGTTCTGATTTTATTTTATCAGTACTTGCTCGTCCGATTTATTATGGTCATTTTCACTCGATTTTTTTTCCTCAGAATATTGATGTTGCTGTGAAAAATAATTAAATAAGTGGGAACAGTTTCAATTTTGAATTAAAACTGTTTCACCTTGATTAATGGAATAACTTGGTTAGTGGAACGATTTTTCCTTGAAAAACTGCAAGTGGGTAAGTAATGATTACTGTTTTCTCGTGCCCATTAACTATTCGTTTTTACTGCATGTCTGACAGGTGTCCAACGGTTACATTTTTTTTTCAAAAGTATAAGTAAGACAGAGAGAGGATTTTTTAATCTTTTATTTCCTTTCATACTTTTACTCTCTATTTGCTTTTACTCTCTTCCTTCTTCTAACGTTGGTTTTTCATATAGACATTCTATCAAACACCTAACAGGCACTTATAAATCTCGATTAATTTCATGGCACCTAAGGATTTAATCATTGATGGAGCTAAATTTGTTCCAAACAACTATGTTGCAATTCTTGATAATGCTGAAGCTCCGTCTGAATTGTATTTTGTGCAAGATCTTCTTGCACACAGTGAAATCGGGTATGCATTGACCCAACCTTCAGTATTATCAAGCCAACAAGTTCTGACACTTTGGAGGACTGGAAACTTTGATAATGGTGGTCCAAATGGTACTCCTAGTATTGTTTTCGAAGCGGGTGATTCTTCATATGCAGTCACTCCTGGTACAATACGCAAGGCTCTATATCTCCCAAAAGGATGTACTTTGTCAATTCCAGAGGAATCAGCTCTTCAGGAGTTAATGGCCAGTTTGGGGTATGAACAGAGTTTGGCAAAGCTTGGGCAGTTGAAACGGGCTCATATCAGAAGGGAATGGAGTTTCTTCTTCGACTGCATCACTAAAGCTTTTGGGAACAAATGTTCGAATTTTGATGCCATCCCCATAATGAGTCAGCACATCAGGTATGCCATTATAAACCAAACTCATTTTATTTTTGCAACTGCTATAATAGGTTTTATTGGGGATAGGATGACAGAGGATAGGAATGTTGTCTACTTTGCTAGATTCTGTCAACTTATATATACTTTTTGTACTGATGAACCTCGACTAACCAGTACCTTAACTCCACCTTTCAAAGTTGCAAAACATTACTTTAATGACCTGGTAAATGCTGACACTAAGAAACCAGTGGTTAGACCTTTACAAATTCCTCAGTCTGTAAAACAAATCTTAGTAAATGCTGATCCTGATTCCTATAGATCTGTTTATCCTGATGTCCAACCAACAAACCCTCCCAAACACTACAACAACCATCAGAACATACCACTCATACTACTCAACCAACCCTCATATATCAAATCCTATCTCTCCACTTCACAGACAGTTCAACCCTCATCCTCAGCACCTACTGTGAAGCCTTCATCTTCCAAGCCTAAGAGGACAAAGACTGTTCCTCACACACCTCAAAAGAGAAGGAGGATTGCTTTGAGAGATGAGTCACACAGTGAGGAACAGGTTTCTACATCAGAATCTGTTGTTAAAGAAGCTGAGAAAGTGACTTCTCAGAAGGATTCTGGACTTGGGGGATCTAGGCTTCTCAAGAGGCTTAGAAGAATGACTGTTCCTGACACTCCCAAGGAATCCATATCTACAAAGAGATACGGGCAAAAAGGCCAGTTTCAGATGATGAAGAAGTTGCAGCTAAGGAAGGAGATCAGGAATCTCTGATCTCACAAGAAAAGGAATTTGCTAAAGTCACTTCTTCTTCATCAACTCCATCTCAGGAAGCTGTTCCTGACAAGGCCAACACACCATCTGTGTCTCCTATTCAAAAGTCTGTATCTCCTGTTAATACAGGCACAAGTGCTGATATTGATATCCAGACCTTGGTTGTGCCTGAAGTAATTCTTTTAGAAGCTCCAACAACAACTAATCCATCAACAACACCTGTTACTGATGCTGCTCAAAATCCAGACTTCTCTTCTACACCTTCTCTACATCTAGATGCTGATGATCCGAATATAGGTGAGCATCAGGATATGGCTGTTGATTAGAACTTAGAACCAGATCGGCAATTAGAGGATGCTAAAGCCTCCATTGCTACTCACACTGTTGTTTTATCAGAAGATACTGATTCTGTAAGTTCTAATGCTGCAAATGCTGGAGATACTGGTGATGCTGCTCCAAATACATATGCTAATGAAGCAGGTCCTTCAGGACATGCTCCTCAACAAACTATTCTTAAATCTAAACTTGTTAAAAAGTTTGTTACCAGAGAAGCACCAGTGCCTTGGACTGAAACTCCTGCAGGACAGGAGTGGACTAAGGAATGGAACTCAGTTTCCTGTGTTCCAAATGCAAAGCATCTTGCTGAGCACTTGACAAAAGCTGATGAAATGTTAAATTCTGATGATTTCAAAACCCAGCTTAGAGTCACTGCATTGAGTACTAAACATCTATAAGGTCTTCATTCAACTACTCATGCAGAGCTACACAAGATTCAGGAAGAATTCATCAAACAGGACCAAATTCAGAAAATTGACAAGAAAAAGTTCTTCCAACCTACCTTTGACAGGATTGCTTATATTGAGAAGACTCAAGAGAAACAACAAGCTCAGATTGATGATATTCTGAAAAATCAAGCTTCTCAGCAATCTCAACTTACTGAAATCCAAACCTCAGTGGAATTGCTTGTCTCTCTTCTACTACCTGCTGATGCCAAAAAGGGGAGAAAGTAATTAAGTCCAAATGCAAGACTACTGACAAGACACTGAAAGGGAAGGATGATGAAAAGGATGATCAAGGAAACTCTGGAATGGGTAGAGGTCATAGTCAAGGTAGAGGTTTCTCATCAAGAAAAGCTGAAATCACAAGTCACAGGACAAGTTCTGATACTGGGAAAAGAATTAGTTCTGCTACTGGTAAAAGGATAAGTTCTGATGAACTTTTAGATCTTGATGAAGAAATGTCAAGACAGTTATTTCTTCAGGAAAATCCAGGAATGGACTTGGAGAGTTTAATGGAAGAAGAAGCCAGACTTAAATCAGAAAAAGTCATATCTAAATATGAAGCTTCTGGTAAAAAGACACTTCCAAAAATCAAAGGCATTGTGATAAAAGAAAGGACAAATACTGAAGCAACATTGGCTAAATCACAACCGCAGATAGATCCAAGATCCAAGGGTAAAGAAAAGGTTGGTGAACCTATCAAGGTTTATGTGCCTCCTGAGAATGAAGAAATCACTGATGAAAAGGATGATCTTGCTCTGACTTCAAGAAAAGTTCTTAAAACAACCTCTGACATGGCTCAAGTTGTTCAGAGTCAAGAGATAGTAAGTTCTGATATTCCAAAGAAGCAAGTAACCTCTGACATAGCTCAAGTTAACTTGATATCAGAAGTTAGACCAAAGACACTCCTACCAGGATTCACTAAAGCAAAATAGACTCAACCTTTGAAGACTGCTGCAAGTGGTTTTGAAGCAAGAGTAGTTACTGGAAAGGAAGCAAGAGATAAAACTGGATTGGGAAGTGCTGATGAAAGAAGAATACATAACACTACCAATGATCCAACTTCCTTGAGTGAACCAGGTATTGGAGCAACTCCTGAGAGATTGAATCAACTGGAATCTGTACAAATGGTTTATCATACCTACTTGAAAGAACACATCTTGTTGTACTTCATGACATATGGTAGGGTTTATCATATAAGGCAAAATGCCATTCCATTGAAGTATTTTGAAGAATTGGAGCATGTACTATTCTCACTTCAAGTGGATGACAGATTGACAGGAAGTGCTACAAACTATTTGAAGGATCAGATTCAGAGACAGAAAAGGCTTTACATATGTTCCAAAGTACAGAGATCACAAGGATAATATAGTTGAAATGAAGCCCAATACTGCTAAGATTATAACTACCTTTCTGGGTTACAGGGCTGTGGAATTCAATCTTGAGTCTGATAAAGCTTATTTGATCAGACTGAATCAGGATATAAGAAAAGCAAAGATTAATGATCTCAGGGCTGCAATCTTTCAAATTGGTGAAGATAATGCAGAGCTTAAAGATGCTAAAAGGAGGATGATTGATGAACTTAGATATGCTTAGAGATGTTTGTTGAAGAACTATCTCAGAACAACTCCTAACATCAGAGAGATCAGAAGATGAAGCCAAGTCAAGATCTACAACTGATTTAATTTTGATATTTGTACAGACTGAAGCTATTATCAGAAGTTAAATATTGGTAAAGCTTTAAGGACTGTAAGTTGTAGTTATCTAGTCTAATTCTCATGCATTTGTACTTAATGTTTTTGACATCATCAAATATCTGTTAAACTTGTATATTATGCTAATTTACAAGTTGGGGGAGATTGTTAGATATATTTGATAATGTCATGGCTAATATGATTTATGTTTAGTTTTCAGATCTTACTTAAATAGGATAAATCAGTACTTACTGGAAGTCAGGACCTAAGGATATCAGTACTTATATTATCAGGAGATAATCAATAGAAGATGGATATCAGAACTTAAGTGCTGAAGGATGTTCAGATAAGGACAGTAGCTGTTTAAAGGAAAGAAGATCGAGATAAACATAAGAAGAGATATGCATGAAGAAGGAATTCTATGAAGAATAGAATACTTGGAAGAAAAGATATATGATTGATATATTTTAGGAAGCAGAATTAAATTCCATATCAATTAGCGATTATCTTGTAACTGTGTAGTATATAAACACAGACATAGGGTTTACACTATAAGTGTTATCATATTCGATAAGATTATTCATTGTAACCCTAGCAGCTCTCGTGATATTTGTTCATCATTGAGAGGTAACAGTTCCATACTGTAACAGAGTTTATTGTTTTAATAAAGTTTGTTTTCTGTTACTTGAGATATTAAAGTTCGATTTGATTGTACTTTACACTGTATTCACCCCCTCTACAATGTGTGTGACCTAATAATTAATTTTGGAAATCACTTCAGGTTCATATTCAATTTGAAGTATTTGATACACTTATTTTTATTTTCTTTAATTGGCACGTATCTTTGGAAGGTAAATTACAGTATCTACAATGTGAGAAAATAAGTTTTAAAGTTAACTACTTCACGAACATTGTTAAACTACAGTATATGGATAATTTTTAAAAAATACAATATATTCGTAGGTGAGAATAAATGAATACTAAATAAGAAATTGAAGAATATGACAGAGTAAACTGAAATTTCAATAATCTTTAACTTGAATAATGTAGATATAAGCAGATGCAAGAACTACAATAATGTGAGAAATGTAAAAAGATCCACTTCAGCTCTTAATGTCGTGCTACTAAAGGTTTAAGCGGATATTATTTAAATCCAAAATCCAAAACATAATAGAACCAACAATAATAGATAATTGTGCTTCTAACAAAAACTACACATAGTCCAAAATTTGAAAAATATTATTTAATGTAAATATGAAAAAAAGTTAAATATCATAAAGCTTGAGTGATAGGCGCAAATCTTGCTTATGCGTCAGTTTCTGATGTTCAAAAACCTATACATCACACGGAAAAGAAAATTAGATTTAATTGTATGAATGTTATATTAGATAAATTGAACGATATAATTGTATGTAAGTACCTCTGACACAAGGATGTCACATTAGGATAATCAAGATTGACAAAGATACTTTTATGTGGCAGATTACCAATTTGAATTATGCCCTTTTTAGTAAGGACATCGATTTTGTAATGTTTTTTAAAGAAAGAATTATTTAAAAATCCATTATATATCAACTAAAACATTGATAAATTGGAAAAATTAGTATTATTTACCTTGGCTATATCAGACAGAGGGATTAGATCAAACTTGTGGCCTGGTATCATGAGAGTGTCCACAGGCTCCACATCGACAATGGTGATGGGAAGAAACTATATGCACTTTGCGGACCTTATAAGACTGTAAAATCCAGCTGGTGGTATGATACCAATGTTCCTGATACGTTGTAAGGTACCTGGATTTATAAGTCCCGTAAACTGATTCCAAATAGTTGATGGCACGATTGCAAGCATATGTGTATTCTGCAATATTTTAAAAAAAAGTTGTCAAAAAACATAGATATGAAACAATATACTATGCGTATTCACATCCTGATTCTATTCCTGATGCTGAGAAATTCTGATGCATATCTTGATCCTGATTCATATCCTGATGCATGAGAAATCCAGAAGCATATCCTAATCCTGATTCATATTCTATTGCAGGAGAAATGAGGATTTCTCAGCATCAGGATTAGAATCAGGATGTGAATATGTAGAGTATGCTCAATAGATGTGAGCAATGATTCGAATGTAACTGATACAATTAAATCACACCTCACAGTCCAACAGAATAAGATTATGCCTGACTGGCTCCCCATTGCCATTCCTTGATATCCACACTCTTGTCACTCGAACCTTCAACGTCCAAGCTACTTGAATAGCATCCAGAGCGTACAAATGCTGATGGTCGTCCAAATCTGAATGCAAGAAAATGAGAAATTTAATCAATTAATATGGAAGTTCAATGTATGTTTGAGGAAATCAAGAATGTGTACCTCTATTATCTTCTTCTTCTGTTTGAGTATAGGTTGGGAGCCCATGCATGTGAATATATAGTATTGTTATTCCCAAACAATCTAACAAAGAATTACAGAAGGGGGGGTTTGAATGTAATTCTGGTTTCTTTTTTATTTTAAGAATTGTTCTATCTTAAATATATAACTGTGTTTGATTTAGCTAAGGTGCGGAATGAAAATATTGAAGAAATCAAATACAAAGTGATTAAACACAAGTATTTAAAAACTTTCTGGTGGATTGAACTTTTCCTCCAGAGATATATATAAATCGAGAACTCTGTGATGCAAGATTTGCACACAGCTGCTTACAAGTAGAACTTACAAAGAACAGATAAATTCTTTACAGATACAACTTTGTCTATTTCTCTGGTAAATTGCTTACTTGATTGATACTGTTCTACTTGCAAACCTTGGTTTATATATCACCAAGTTACATGATAAAAAGACAAATAAATAAGACAAAATATTTCTTAGTCTAATTATATGCTTCTTTATTTCTCTATCCAGCATCTTTGAATAACTTCAAGTTAGCATGGAAATGGAAATGCTTCTTTGTTCTTTAAAACCTATAAATAGGCTGCCACATTCCATTTGCATCTAATCAACCCATGTGACTGTCAAATCACTATCAAATGTTATTTGAATTTAAACATCTGTTAAAACTTCATTGGATCATCCGTTGAAACTGTGTTGAATCATTCGTCGAAGCTTCACTAGATTATCCGTTGAATGTGACTTGGGTCATCCGTTCAAGCCTTGTAGAATCATCCGTTGAAAGTCTTCCAAAGCAGTTAACTCTATTTCACTTATACAAAATTATAAGGCATCTAATATTTACAATTAGCCAGCCTATTTTGCATATCACACTAGTAGTTAACATGACTTTGAATATCCTACAACTTCTAGATCTTTAAGGCATTGTAGAATGCAGAAATGTGTTACAAGACTTATTAATACATTAGCTACTCTCTCAACGGATGTTAAAGTGATCATCCGTTGAAAACTACAAAAACACTAAACTAGATCTACTAAGGTGTTTTATTTAACTTATCATCAAGTACACAACATATTCCTAACAATCTCCCCCAATTTATGTCTACCGGAATTATAGGCATAAATTAAGAGAAACTTGATGATAACAAAACACCTTATGAATACAGACTAATTAATAGTAGATAAAATTTAAAAAGTGCTGCAGTTTATTGAAAATTATGTAGAGTAAGGTTTATAGAGAACCTCACAAGCCATTTTCAAGGTTCTCCTCTAGACTAAGCAGATTTAACTTATTTCTTTGACTGTCTGAACTTCTTTCCCAATTTCTAATTATTTTCTTGAATCTGGTGTTGAAGTTGCCTGTAGAATTCAGATTCATCTTCATTTGTCTGATCCAGCATTTCTTGCATCTCTATGAGAGTTTCATTGCTTGAAATTTTTAGCTGATCTTCTAATTTGAAGAATCTTTTTGTGCATTTCTCATCCTTGATCTCCCTCAACTAGTATGGCCTCAAATGCACTCTATTTCCTATTTAAGGAATTGATAAGACTCTTGGGAGTGCATTTGGGTCTCTCTAGCTATTCCTTATCTCCTCAATTTTATTCAGTACCATCTTTTTAGCAACAATGTTGAATCTAAAGTTCTTCTTTATTGAGGAGAAAATCTTTACTAGAACCGAATAACCTTCATTGAGAATTCTGTGAAGAGGCCAAGTTAGCTCTCTTCCACCCTTATACCTAAAGACCAATCTCTCTAGAAGATGTTTGTAAGCATCAATAGCTCTTACTTCTTTTAGCTCATCCAGATAGAGATTTATGTCTAAAAATTCCTTGATGTCACAGATGAAGAGTTGATCTCCCTTGTTGACAATTGGTTTAGATTTGGCTAAGGTTTTGGATTGAAGTCTGATAGGTTTGGCCTTTTTGATTGCTCTTGACTTTCTTTTCTTTGGCTTGGTTAGTATTGGGATGTTTAGATCAGGGAGTGGTAGGCTTTCCCAATCTATAGGTTAATCTTTAGGAATTATGGTTTCACCATGGAAATCCATGTCAGAATAAACCTTGAATTCAGGCTGCTCTATTATGGGCATGGTTGTTTGACTTGAGATGGTAGATTGGGTTGACATGTACTCTTCCTTGTCTTCATCAAAATCCAGCTTCCTCTTTGGTCTGAATTTCAGTCTTGGTTTCTTTGTCTGCTTTGGTTCTTCTTGCTTTTCTTTAATCAGAGTCTCAGCTATCACAGTAGGCATTACAAATTCTGTGGTTACATGCTTCTTAGCTTGGTTCTTGGCATTTAAGGCAGCTTGCCTTTGCTGTTGCTTGAGCCTCACATTTTCTTCTTTCTTAGCTTCTGCAAACTGTGGATGTCCAGCCACCACACAAATCAATTTTCCATTTCCATAGATTTTAGCAATTCTCTTCTTCAAAACTGAGTCTCCGGGATCTTTGAGATAAGCAATAGATCTTCCAAGCAGCTTTTTCTCATTAGGCTTGGGAGTTTCATAGACTAGGTCCAATGGATTTTTGTCCGAATTCTTTGGATAGTTTCTCTTTGGCTAAAAAATCACATTGGCCCGTGGAGATTTTATTGCTGAGGGTTGACCCCTTTCCATATTCCTTAAGCTTATTTCATTGATTGAAATTGGTCTTAATTGAGAGAAATGAGAGAAGGCTTTGTCTTGTTTCTCAATTGGACCAAAATTCTTCTCAATCTTCTCATCAAGCTTCTTCCATCTCTCTTTCAGCTCTAGTTCAGCTGCTGCTATCTTGATCAAATCAATGCTTTCAAGAACTGGTGGCTTAGAGAAAGTAATTGCTGGAACAATCACTTTACTGACTTGAATGTTGTGCACTTTCTCCCCCTCACTAGCTGACTCTCCCTTGCTAACTGGAATGATTGCAGTTGTCTCCCCTTCACTAACTGAGACAAGTACATCTTTCTCCCCCTTTTTGTTAGCATCAAGTTGAGCAGACTTGGAAGTCTGTGCAGCCACCAACTGCTGTAGCAAACTAGTCTGAGTTTCCTGAGTAACAGGGTGAGCAGGGTTGGAAGCCTGTGCCGCCTCACTTGTTTGAGATTTTGGCTTCTTCAAAAGAGTTAAAGATGGATAATAAGGAATTGATGTGTGAATTATGTCCACATCCAAAGAATTTGTGGGTGAGTTTTGTGTGTGAGGTGCTTCTATTGTAAGAGATTTTTGCTGTGACTCCACATTTACTGGAGCCACATTAATCTGACTTTGAGAAGGTGTTGTAACTGAGTCTTTGACTGCAGTTTGCACAGTGTGTGCACCTTGTGTATCCCCAAGTGTTTTAGATTTCTTGTGGCGCCCTCCAAACCCGGGTCCGAGGTTTGGGGTCCATAACACAGACACAACATATAAACCTGTATATAAGATACTATTTGCAATGACCCTGCTTTACATAACCACGGATCACAACAGGTTAAAGTATGAAAACAAGCCACAACCTTAACTTTTATTACATCGTGCCAAATCCCAACTAGTTTAACTTACATCTGATAATGGAATTATTTTTACAATCTTACTATCTCACTACCGCAATACGCTCCTGCTAGCTCGATCCAACTCAATCTGGAATCCTAGCTCGTACATTGAACTGGGAAACCTCGCTATCAACCGTATCCTTCTTAACTGTAGAATACATAAAAAGATTCACAAAAGTGAGCTAACTAGCTCAGCAAGTCATAATGACAATAATTGAGGTTAATCAATGATCAAACGAGATGATTCAGAGGAATTCAAGTTTATTGCTAAATAATCATTAGAATTGGATATTCAATTTAAGTTTTTAAAACCAAAGTTAGGCTGCTGATCAGTCACGCACTAACCCCGAGCAAAGCACACAACACTGCTCTAATTACTGGATCCAAGGCACACATTGGCCTAACTTGACCATTGATATGGTCTGACCACGAATCTGGTCCTTATATAAAAACTATCCAATTCTAAAGCAGTTCAACATGGTAAACAATATAATCCGATAAAATAAGATCATAATCAATGATGATTAAACACTTTGAATAAAACGTAAGGAACTCATGGATATCATAAGGGTATATCAGGGTATGTATAAGAAACGGTTTTCAGTCCGTAAGGGATTAGGTATTTGACAAATATTGATTTTTCAAGGTATAGTTCTTCGATGTTATAAAGAATGGTTGGGGTATAAAAGTTTCTGTGTTTTCAAACAATTTTCTCCCAGTGTTTGGTGTTTGGTAGTTAAATATTTGGGGAGTAGTATCATATTTGTATGGTTTGGTGTCTGAGGATCAACAAAGGACGGTTTACAGAGAATAAGGCTTATGGCTCAAGATCAAGAAAATCAGGGTTCAAGGTTAAATAGTTTAAAACACTTGCAATATAAAACAGGAGTTATTTTGAATAATAGCGACATGTTATGAAACAGTTCGACAACATTGGTAAGATATCTTGAAGAAAAGTTCAGAAATACTTGCCTTACAGGGCTTTATAACTATTACTAATCAACTTTGAGCCGACTCCGTCGCTCAGGCTTTAACGTCCAACCACTAGATCCCATTGGATTCGACTTCGACACTCAGGTTTTTCTGTTGAAACTCTACTGAGCTCGTCGACTAATCGCTAGGTTATCTTTAGTCCATCATCCACTTTCAGGTTCCCGACTATAACCTACAGGGTCGAAATACCCTATGTTAGATGTCTAGGTATGCTTGACATATCCTCGATACCAATTTTATCCAACGATATTCAAACCTGATTCGTAATTATGTATATTACAATATCACACGCAACAAGTAGGGTTCACAATCTTGAAAAAAAAATCGGTTCGGTGTTCATTTTCGAAAAATACATATATTTTTTATTTTACAGAATCAGGGTTATCGATTTGGCAAAATATTTCATCACATCGTACAACCAAGTTTCGTATAAAACACACACACACATATATATAGTTTCTCGACGTCCCGATATTCATCGGATACGTTCCCGTATTTACGGAGTTCGATTTCCCAGAAATTGGACAGCGTTCCCTTTGTTTATCGGACTACCCGTCGACACATCATCGACGTCAATTCATCACAACAATCCATAATCACAACAACCAACATCCATACTTTCCCAGTCACTAATTTAATACTATTACTAATTATTATTCGCATTTTACATTTATTTATTTTATAAAAATTAGGACTCAGAATAAATTCATCACCGTCCACCGTCGGCTCGCCGAGGCTCATCGTCGACGGCGGCAGAATTCACAGGTTTTCATTTATAACGAACATCCTACACGAATTCCACCGATTATATCCATACTTTCTCGTAACAAATATATGTTATTTTCACGAAACCAATCAATTAAGCACCTGTAGAATTAAATAAAATAATTAAAATTCCCGAAATGAACATGGCCACGCGCATATACACGCGCCAAACACAGGCCAACCATCGTGGCCGGAAGAACACAGAAACAGGCGGCAAAACACCACCACAACACTCAAAATCTCAACTGACAACCATAACACGCAATAGCACACACAGATACGCACATATACATACGGATATATATATTCACCGAACCAGAATCACCAGGAACAAACGGAAATTACTGGAAAATCAGCCGGAAAAGATAGCCACGACCAGGAGAAGAAAACGGAGAAAGGAGCGGAAAAAAAAGAAAGGAAGAACAGGGAATATTGCAAGGAAGAGGGACTGAGACGAGTAAGAGAGATTGAGACGATACAGAGGAGAAAGAGATGATGTTTTGGGGGTTAATCTGCAGCCCGCACGTGTCCTTTAAATGGATACGTGTTAACATCTTTTATTAGATGTTAACACGTGTCCCTGAATACCCGGGGACCCGATAATCACCCCGAATTCTGAAATTAACGAACCGAGTCATTTTTAAAACAAATTCAATAAATTACAATAATAATCTTAAAATGCTAGAAATATCCCGGAGTAAATGAAAACAAATTTTTTGAAATTTTAACACAATTTTTGGGATGCCACTTATACCCGCTTTTATCAATAAAATGAAATAACGCGCGGGTAAAAATTAATTCTAAAATTACCAAAATAATTTTAAAATTCTCAAAATAATACGAACTAAATAAAATATAAGTTTCATGATTTTTGAAGATTTCCATATTTAAATACGGATTTTACCATTAAACACACTCTGAAAAATCATTTATAATTAAATAATTAATGAAATATTGATTTCTCAATTTTATAAAATCCTAAAAATAATTAATGTAATTATAAAGTCATAAAAACAATTTTAGAGACATTCTCAATATTTATGCAAATAAATTTGCACTAAATCCACTTTTGAAAGTAAAAACAATTCAATGCGATCCCATAATTAATCACGCGGACAACCCGGTACACCATAAATCACATATGGATAATAATCAAACAACACATAGTGGTCAAAACCAACACACATATTTTATTTATTTAATAATTTCTATAATTAAATATTTAAATAATTCAAGAATACACGAGTCGTTATATTTCTTCTTTCTAATGTAAGTTTGAGGTTGGTCTGTGTCCCTAACCCTTTTAGCCTGTGCTCTTGGTTGAGAGCTAGTTTCAATAGTTACAACCTTTTGGGAGGATGCATGTAGCAATGAGCTTGAATCCTTATTAAGCATTGCAGTCTGTTGGGAGACTGCAATGTGGCTAGGCTGGGTTACACACACCTCACTCTCCTTATTCTTAGGGCTTCTTTGATTTTCACCTTGTCCCTCACCAGGATCACTTCCCTTCACAGTCCCCTCTTGGTTTTTAGTAGATTTTAAAACTAGTTTCTTTTGAGAGAAACTAGAGTGAGTTTTCTTTGACTTGGATTTGAAAATTTTTGATTTTGTGGCTTGGGTTGGCACCTGTTTGGTCACTGTCACAGATGCCATAGCCACAGTTGTTTGCAAAGACACTTGTGACAAAGAAGTAGCAGAGATAGAAGTGTTTACCTCACTTACCTGAGGCTGCTCCATAATTGGTATGTAGATAAGGGGAACCTCCTTATGGTGATTAGCCCTGTTAAGTTCAGCAATAACTCTTCTCTCTTGGACCCAATAATCTAACTTATTTGTTGGGTTCACAATTAAGAGATCCTCAGAAACAAAGTTAGCTATCATCATAAAGAATCTAGCATCATAGATGTTCTTAGACCTCTTTTTAATGTCTCCTAATTTACTCCCCAATTCATATATTACAGAAGTACTTAAATTAAAATACTTATCACTTAGAAGCATATAGAGCATGTTAACAATAGAATAGCTAACGACATCAAAATTACTAACTTTGCCAGAAAAAGCCTTAACAAATGAGTCACAGAGAAAGCTCAGCTCCATTCTTTCCTAAGGTCTAGTCTCCTAACTTCACCTAATTTGGTGGCAGTAAGAGCATAACCCATAGAAATAAGCATGTTACTCACATCTGTGTCTGTGTGTGGAGCAAGAGTGTTATTTTCAGGCAATTTAAAGCATGCTTCAAGAGTATCACAGTTTATGCAGTGTTCCTTACCTTTGAGAGAGAAGGTAATGGTCTTATCCTTGGAGTTGAACACAGCAGTAGTCCAAATCTCCTCAACAACTTCACAACAGATGACTGGAGACTCAAGCATAACATAACTCAGTTTGCAGCTTCGAATGAAGTCCATCATTTTGTGATAGTCTTCAGATGCAGGAATCTCCTTGTTCACCAAAGCTATGAAGTTGTTCTTTTCATATACATACCCAATTTGAGACATGATTTTGACTACGGGTGCCATTGCTGTGATTGAAAGTAGTTGCAAAAAGGGGGTTTTTGCTTTGGAGACGAAGAGAGTTAGAGAAATTGCTTGAGAAAGATAAAAGTAAAAATGAAAACGAAATAGGCTTTTATTCTTTCTCAGAAATAAACGGTTAAAAAATAAAAGAAAAAATAAAGTAACCAATCAAAGTAGCTCAAAATAGCCGTTTAAAAATAAAGAAAACTGTCAAAATTCTAATAATTATCCATCGCAATATACTTACAGGCTGTAAGTAAATTCAACGGATAATGCATAGAATTAACGACTAAGATTGAGAGCAATTCGACGGATAAAGATTAAACAGTTTTCCATCGAGATAAAAGTACCCAGAATAATATTTGATATTTCAACGGATGATAAACTTCAACGGATATTCATTTTAACGGATAATGAACATCCGTCGAGATGTAAATTCTGACTTAGCCAAAATTTCATCTTTGATAAGAAACATCAAATTTTATTCTGGCTACATTTCAAATTGCTTAGACATCAAAACAAATTAAGAGTAATTAAGCATACCTAACTCACTTACCAACCTAGTAAAGGTGGATTCATCAAGTGGCTTGGTGAAGATGTCTACAAGTTGCTTCTCACATGGAACAAAATGAAGTTCCACAGTACCATTCATGACATGTTCTCTAATAAAGTGGTACTTGATGTCAATGTGCTTGGTCCTTGAATGTTGTACTGGATTTTCAGTAATTGCAATAGCACTTGTGTTATCACAGAAAATAGGAATCTTATTCACCTGTAGACCATAGTCCAACATCTGATTTTTCATCCATAATCTGTGCACAACAACTACCAGCATCAATATATTCAGCCTCAGCTGTAGAAGTAGAGACTGAATTTTGCTTTTTACTGAACTAGGATACTAGCTTATTTCCTAGAATTGGACAGGTTCCTGTAGTACTTTTTCTATCAATTTTACAACCTGCATAATCTACATCTAAATAACCAGTTATATCAAAACTAGAATCTCTAGGATACCAAATGCCAAGTTTTGGTGTTCCTTTGAGATATATGAAAATTCTCTTAATAGCTACTAAATGAGATTCTCTAGGATCAGCCTGAAATCTAGCACAAAGACAAGTAGCAAACATTATATCTGGCCTACTGGCTGTTAAATATAAAAGTGATCCAACCATGCCTCTTCAATAGTGTTTAATTCAAGTTTAGTGGCAGTGGCCATGGGAGTTTTTGCAGATGTGCAATCCATTAGGTCAAATTTCTTTAAAAGATCATAAATATATTTGGTGTGACTAATGAATATTCCATCACTAACTTGCTTAACTTGTAAAATAAGAAAGTAAGTTAGTTCTCCCATCATGCTCATTTCATATATACTTAGCATCAATTTGGCAAACTTTTTGCAAGTTTCTCATCTATAGAGCCAAATATAATATCATCTACATAAATTTGAACAAGTATACTAGAGCCATTAACATTTCTAAAGAATAAAGTTTTATCAACAGTACCTCTTGTGAAATGATTTTCTAAGAGAAACTTTGACAAAGTATCATACCAGGCTCTAGATGCTTGCTTCAGTCCATAAAGTTCTTTCAAAAGATAGTAAACATATTCTGGAAAGTTGGGGTCTTCAAAACCAGGAGGCTGACTGACATAGACCTCCTCCTCGAAATCTCCATTCAGAAATGCACTTTTAACATCCATTTGATAGACCTTGAAATTGGCATGGGCTGCATAAGCCAGAAAGATTTTGATGGCTTCAAGTCTTGCAACAGGAGCAAAAGTCTCATCAAAATCTATTCCTTCTTATTGAAAGTATCCTTTAGCAACCAATCTAGCTTTGTTCCTGACCACTATGCAATTTTCATCCATCTTGTTTCTGAAAACCCACTTGGTGTCAATAAGATTCTTTCCTTTAGGCTTGGGTACCAGCTTCCAAACTTTATTTCTTTCAAATTGGTTTAGCTCCTCCTACATAGCTAAAACCCAATCAGGATCCAACAAAGCTTCTTCTACCTTTTTAGGCTCTTCCTATGACAGAAAGCTGTTATATAGACATTCTTCTTAACTTACTTTCCTTGTTTACAATCTTGAAGATGTAGCACCAATAATTAATTCAAATGGGTGACCTCTAGTCCATTTTCTCTGTTGTGGTAGATTATCTCTGGATGAAGAGGCCTCATAGTTGTCTTGATGTGTGACTGAGTTTTGATTAGAATAAACTCCCCCCCTGAGTTTGTGGATCTTTGACTTGAAGTTAGTGTTCTTTCTGATTGTGATCTGTATTGGCTTTCAACTCCTATTGATGGTTCAGCGGATATTGATCTTTGCCTCTCGACGCATGATGCAGATTGTCTCTCAGTGGATGATGCACTTGGTCTTTCTACGGATACTAAATTATGTGCTTCATTTGTTGTAGATTTTTCTGCATTATCCTTAGATATTGTTTCTTGATCACTTTCATCATCACCATCATCACAAATCATCTCAACATTGTCAAATTTGAGGCTTTCATGAAAATATCCATCTTGTAGTCCTTCAATCTTTTTATCATCAAACACAACATGTACAGTTTCCATAACAATGTTGGTTCTGAGATTGTAGACTCAGTATGCTTTTCCAACAAAAATGCCTTCATCTGCTTTGGCATCCAACTTTCCATTCTGATTAGTTTGATTTCTCAAGATATAGCATTTACAGCCAAAGACATAAATAAAGTTTAATGTTGGCTTCCTATTCTTGAACAATTGGTAGGGTGTCATGCATTTTGCTTGATTAACCAAAGAGATATTCTAAGTGTAGCATGTAGTATTTACAGCTTCTGCCCAAAAGTATGTTGGTAACTGTAACACCCCCAGATCCGGGGTCGGGGATCCGGGTCGTCACGGTCTTTCTTTCCACAATATCACTTCACTTAATTAATAATAATAACCTTATACTGTGACCCCACACTAACACACACCACAACCCGTTATAGTCTCAGAGATGAAATTTAAATAAGTACAAGTCTTTGAATCCACAATTTTAAAGTTATTATAACCCAAAATGATTACTTGATAAATTTACAGTTAATTGCCATTATCTGCCACAATTTATAATTATACATAATTTGATTCTAAAAAATAGAATGCCTGATCTACCAATAGATCTACCTCTGCAGCTATAGCAGCCACAACATCATCGGGAAGACGCGGGACGCTTCCCACGCGCTTGCGCTGGGTCTGCTGGAGTCTGGCCATCTTTCCTAACTGTTGTTGTGTGATGAAGAAATAAAGCAAGAGTGAGCCTTACAGCTGGCAAGATAATATATAGTGATAACAATAATATAAGTATCTAAATGGATACTTACTAGAATCTTTTATCATGCGTAAGATAATTACTTACTAGATATAAGTAAAAACAAGGGATGAAGTTACCAAATACTTCACTATACTTATATCATTTATAAAGCTACTTGAACTACCACTGTTCAAAGTATAATGAGCTTTCAACAGTTCATCACATAGATGAGACTACAAGACAAGATTTGAATAGATTAAATCTTTGAAATATTATTAAAGGAAATGAAGTTATGATATACTTAATTAAGTTCTGATATATATATATATATATATCCACATATACATCTTCTTTATACATTTCCTGAAAACCTCTGTCATGTAAAGTATGAACAGAATTGCAATATCCAATAAATTTGGAAAGGAAAAGAATTTGGCATAAACCAGATATCTTGCTGATCAGGCAAAGATACCCATAAGTAACCTTTTCTACTAGTAGATGGACGAATTCCCCACTGGTCATCACCCTGGTCGTAATAGGACCTTATGCTGGACTGCCACTCAGCCACTTATGCATTTGATGGACTCCCACTGAGCCACTTACACTATCATGGACGCCCACTGAGCCCATGTTGCTTATGCCGACTCAATAGATGGACTTACTTCCCGAACGTTGGGTAAGTAATCAATTCATTTACCAAAACTGCAACCGTGTTGCGAATATAAAATACACCACAGAGCCGGATCCCTCAGGTTTTGAGCGAGTATTTAAATCCCCTTAAAAAGGAAGATCTTAAAAAATGAGTTTTGGGATCCGCTCTAACTTTTAAAAATCATTTTGAAGACTCAAAAACACTTTAAAGAGTGTTTGGAGTAAAGCTGATTTAATGAAGTAAATCAGTCCCCAGAATATTTAGAAAATGTCTGAATATTATTATTTAAATAATATTCCCATAAAGAATAATCTTTATAAAAATAATTGAAGTAGAAGTTTTAAAACTTATACTTGAAATGGATATTAAATAACCAAAGATATACTTATATGAAAGTACTATCTTTATTTGAATAACCGAAAATAAGTTTGATTATTGACACCTTATTCTTTAATAAAATAAAGAATATATTTCAGTAATAAGCGGAGTCATAATACCTCGAATGAATATTATAAATAATATTCATTAAATAAAATAAAGTAGTCATACATCCTCAAATGAATATTCAAATAATATTCAATAAATAATATAAAGGAGGCATAAGTCCTCGGATGAATATTCGAAATAATATTCAATAATAAAATAAAGGAGTCATAAGTCCTCGGATGAATATTCGAAATAATATTCAATAATAAAATAAAGTTAAAGTTATCGAATAAATCTTATTCGATTAATAGTTTTGAAAACTATAACCATATATATATAAATATATATATATAAAATCTACTCGGGATCCTCGACTCCCGGTTTTAGAAAATGTTTTCACCTTTGGGTCCCTATACTAAGGGTATATGCAAATTACTGCTATTCTCTAGCATAGGTATTATCAACTGAACCAAGAGATATATTTGGCAAGAATACGAAACAGGCATGCATATATATACCATATCAGCGTGCTTCAATATATCGCAACATTTGCTAATTAACCAACATGCATCTATCGCAAGATAATGCATATACATATATACATCACAACAACAGTATAACGGATAGAAAACTTGCCTGAGCGACTGGGGGTTACGAATGGCTCGGGACGAGTCTGGTAACCTATAAGCAACAAGTAAGTTGGAATTAAACCAAAGTCACTTGTAAATCTATACTTTAACTAACTTAGACTCTAACGCTTGTTTTGCGCTTACTGATTCTCTTAAGTCACTCGAGTACCCTCGGCTCCACCATTTTTAATAATTTAACCATTACGAGTTTTAAGGCGATTCCTTCGCGAGTGTCTTACCAACTGCCTATTACACCTTACATAAATGTTTCATACTTCAATTAGTCCTTTAAGGTCTTTAACCTATGTTTCAAAGTAAGGCGAGGGGTAAGGGTTCATTCGCGAAACGTCGTTACTTAAAACGGCCGTTTCTCCTAAACCGTTCATCGGAATCAAACGAACCACATATCAAAACGAAGCTCGTAACATGAACTATCTAAACATGGCAATGGTCAAAACCTAGCAGTGAGTTCAAGGGTTCTGATGTTAAGAACAAAAACAGTCTACGGTAAATCGAGCATTATGGTGGCTATGTTTACGCGATTTCCCAAATTTAAACCATTCCAAAACAACCACCAATCAACCCCAAATCAATCATACAACCAACATCCATCCAAAACACACTCCTACAGCCCCAACAACTCAATATTATAAACTTTATACTACCCTCAAACATGAACTAAAAGCTATACTTAAGTTCATTAACTAATTAACAAGATTTACAACTCCAAAAACACCACAAAACCAACTAATCTCTACAAACTCAACCAAACTTTAAACAAACAAGCCTCATGCTTCACATATACTATATCAATCATATTCATTCCTAATTACTCAAAACCAAAGTTAGGGTTTGGAGTTTATACCTTCCTTGGAGCTTTTAATCCATGAAAGATCCTTGAAATGCCCATGGAAGCCCTAATCTAACCTCCTACAAGCTTGTTCTTTCAAAGAAATCAAGAACACAAAAAAAAATTTCAAGAAAGTACTATTCACCATCTTCTTCCATGATTTATAGAAAAAGATTGGCTTGGAATTAGAAGCTTAAACTTATAGGAAGTATGTAACTATCCATGGGGAAGCTTAGATAATTACCTTGCTAAATAGTAAGTGGTGGAGCTTGGATCTTCATTTTTTAAGAAAAGAAGCCGAGAGCTTCATGAAGAAAATGGGGGGTTTGTGTTTTTTGATGAAAATGAAATGTTTTGGCTTGGTTGGTTGCTTTTTGTCTTGTTTTTTTGGTTAATTACCTTTCTAGCCTTGACTTTGTGTGGTTTTAAATCAACCACATCTCCTTCCCCTTATGTCATGCTTATGTCACATTGCTATGTCATCATCCCTTCTATTCTCTTTGATTAGCTTCTAATTGTTTGCCTAATGACCGCTGATCTGTTATACGGTTCGCTTAACTTTCGTTTTCGTTTATCGTTTGAGGGATCATACCCGGGATCTTATTACTTAGGTTCTCTTAACCTTTCTCAATATATTGTATTCCTTTTATGATCCTCTCTTATAATCCTTTAATTTAAATCCTTTTTATCATGTTACCTTATACTCAATTCTTTCCGTATCTAGTGGATTTTCGGGAAAAATCAAAGTGTTCGGAATTGGATTCTGACGATCTTTACATACACTTATATACCATATAGAGTGCCAATAAAATCTCAGAATATCCATAAAAGAACCCCTACCTAGTGTGGCATGAAAAATTTTCTCATTCAGCAAAAACACTATTCATAAGGGTTTCAAAATTTTTCCAAAAATTGGGGTTATTACAGTCTCCCCTCCTTAAAAGGATTCCGTCCCGGAATCAGATAAGAATGAATAGGGATACTTTTTTAACATTGCACTTTCTAACTCTCGAGTAAATTTTCCCACATTGTGGTTCTTCCATCAAACTCTGACTAGTTTGATAACCCTTCTCCTAAGCACTTGTTCCTTTTCGATCTATAACCCTTTCTGGTTGCTCCCTATAGGTTATGTCTGGTCGCATGCCTATGCGCTCATATGCCCCTATTTATCTGGCATCCGAATTACACTTCCTTAACATTGATACGTGAAACATGTTATGACTTGCTACATGTTCGGGGGTAGGGCTAGCTCATATGCTAACTTCCCAAACGTCTTAGTATATCCAAGGGTCCAACAAATTATAGACTTAGCTTTCCTTTCTTTCCGAACCTCATCAATCCTTTCCAAGGGATACCTATAACATTACTAGGTCCCCTATTTCATACTCTTTGTCCTTTCGTGTCAAATCAACATACTTATCATGTCCATCTTGGGCTACTACCAGCCGTCCTCTGATTAGATCTATCATATCCTTGGTCCTTTGGACCACTGCTGGTCCGAGTATCTTGCGCTCTACAACTTCATCCTAACATAAGGGAGATCGACATTGTCTTCCCTCAAGGATCTCATAAGGCGATATCTCAATACTGACATATGATCTATTGTCGTAAGAAAACTCAATCTGTGTTAAGTGATCATTCCAATTTCTTTCAAGTCTATTGCAGACTCTCATTATAGCTTTTAGCATTAGAGCTTTTGCTTCTCAATACCCATTCTTTTCCAGTTCGTAATCGCTACTACCTTCCGTTCCTAATATTATACTGGTTATACTTTTGCTCGTTAGCATTCTATAACCTTTTAATAACCACGTCAACCTTAGTATCACGAATGTGTTTCCATTCCGAATACTACCACAACTTTACTACTCCTTTTTCAGCTGTTTCTATTTCCCAAAGTTTGATCAATCATATAGAAGTAAAGGAATTTGTTGAGAGATCACTATGATCATGAACACTTGTTATATCGCATAGTTAGTACAGAAGGTGGCCAGCCTTTATTACTTGACAAGCAATTAAACAATATATGGTATCCTACTAGGCTTCTATCACACAGATAGATAGTCATTCGGAAATACCTCCCCTTCTGGAAGGGTTGTTCTTCTCAGCTTACATGAAATGAAAAGAAGAGAAAAGAACGAACTGAAGAGAATTGTATATATAAAAAAAAATATACTGCCACAAAATATCTGGCTTGGAACCTACCTCTGAACTATAGAGGTTTGTCATAGGAGAACAAAACATATATGTATTTATATCAACATCAAGTATTATAGCATCGTATTTCACATGCCTAAATATTTTTTCTATTCCGTCCATCATTCTATGGACCCATGCTCTTCCTCGAGCTTATACACAATCACCTTTGAAACTCCTTCGATACCGAAAATCGAACCTGGGATCTCATTCTAGACATCATCGTTACTTGAATTCTATGCTTGCACCGTAACCTTCCTCGTATAATAATACGACTCTCTATTGATAAGAAAGAATAAATATTCAATAGGTAGATACTCTACTTAATTAGTCTATCAATGATAACTTATACACTACCACGACCCGTTTAGTGGTACTCAATCTCAACATCCATTCCAATACAACTCTCATGGTTGTAACCAGCTCATTACTCGCAGAATCATTGCTGCATTACTATGGTCCACTACTGACCTACTGTCGTCATTCACGTTCCATGAAATCTTAATATCTAACCATACGGAGTCCATACATGTCGTATCAAATCCTTCTAAGGAGGTAACATAATCACCATTCCTGATTCATGAAGAACACTCCTGATCCTGACATACATACATGACATGAAGCAGATAAAATTGCAGAAGAGTTTCAATCAACACAACGATAGCAGGTTAATACCATTCTAAATCATATTCCTTAAATAGAAGACTTACTCAAAGGTTCGTCTAGTCCTTTTTGAAACATGGTCCTGGCTTATCTCAAGATAGGACCTTCTAAGATAGATAGCCAGTTCATGGCGATTACACGAATTAAACCTTTACCAACTACTATTACGGTTGGGTATTGCACAGTCATCAGAAGGAATGTCAATCTTCCAAACCATAATACAACCTTCACAGCTTTAACCATCATCACTGTATTCTTTTGGCACAAGCGCCTATAATTATCCTCTTACCTTTAAAGTGTCGGCCACCTCTTTGGCCTTTCCTGATAGTAAAATTTCCTTACAGTCAATGTCATTTTAACCACCTCCAAATAATTTTCTACCTCATTTCAATCACAGCTTATGTGAAGATGTTTTCCTTAAAATCTGATAAGTAAAAAAAATATCACCATTTTTCCATAAGTTATTACCTCAGTCTTTAGAGGTTAATCACTATCACGACTGACTCTCAATCATACTTAGAACATCTTTTATCTTAAGTCCTAATTGCCCTGAACAATTTCGACCATTACTGGTTCGATCCATACTTTCTCGTGGTGTAACACGTGCCCCACTTGGCATTATTATAATTACGACACATTTCCTTTATCAACATTTCTATTCTTGAGAATTTTGAATATTACCTTTCTCCTTGTAAAACCTCTAAGGTTATCCTTGAATCGTTCCTCCTGTATTCCCTAGATACAGGGCATATCAAAATACCATTTACTAATACTAAAACCATTGTCTATATACTTCTGAAAAATTTCTCCACTGATCCTTAAAGGTCGTTATTACCTTAATCCTTTCCAAATCATACTGTCAAAACTCATACTGTCCCTAATAAGGGTGAAATGCCAACCTTTATGCATTCCCCTAGGATTCATTTTAAGTTACCGATGTTCTATTCTTAATTCCACCTTTAAAAGGTACCTGCATCCTTCCATGGATACATCAAGTCATATATCCCTGATAAGGGTGTCTTATTCAATCATTCCCACCTCGATAGTAATTGCCGTATAGGAGTACCGTCTCGGGTCTCCTTTCCTTACTCGACTTTCTATTTCCTTAGTATGAAATGTTTCAACCTTCTCCCATAATCGGGGTTATCTTATACATTAAAAACCTTGTTTTCCACTCTATTATGTTATGGGTTCTTTCTTTCTTGATGGCAACCTCCCTGACTATCACATTCTGGGTTTGCCCTAAATCCTATTCCTCAAACTATGGCTCTCATCTAAGTTCTCATCCTCAAGCTCTTGAACTTTCGGAACCCAAATTCTATAGGAATACCTCATTATTCCCTTATCATCTTTCTCGGTATTAATCTTTTATCTAATTGTTGGCTTTCTGCCTTCATTCATCACCTTTTTCTGGCACAATATGCTCTTTTCCAATAATTCGGTCTCTATTGCAATCTCAAACAGCTTTTCGGTACCGGCTCCGGTTACCTTCACTACTATTTCCATTTTCTCAAAATCTCTTATCAATTCTCCCAAAGACATTATCATCTTGAGTCTCTCCTTTTTACTAAGGGCATCAGCCACCACATTGGCTTTCCCCGAATGATACAGAATCTCCCAATCATAATTCTTGATTAGCTCTAACCGCCTCCTCGGGCGTATGTTGAGCTCTTTCTACGTAAAAATGTACTAGAGCTCCTATGGTTTGTGAATCTCACACTTCTCTCCATACAAGTAGTGCCTCAAATCTTTAGGGCAAAACTATTTCCACGAGCCCAAGCTCATGGGTGGGGATATCGAATTTTAAATTCCCTTAATTGTCTTGACGCAGACGCGATTATCTTGCTATGCTATATAAGAAGCACCCTAATTCCTTATGCGAAGCGTCACTTACAAATCACAAAATCTCCTTTTTCCATCCGGCAACGCCAACATAGGGGCCGTCACCAACCTTTGCTTCAGTTCTTAAAAGCTGTTCTCGCATTTCTCTGTCTATTCGAACTTCTCAGTCTTATGAGTAAGCCGCGTTAAAGGGGCTACTATCTTTACAAACTTGAACGAACCTCCGGTAGTGACCGACCAATCCTACCTCTGGTAGTCGACCTAACCATGGTCATCAATTCATCAGTGGTCCTTTATTCATTCTTGTCAGGATCCTCCATGGGATCCTCCTCAGCAACTATCCCTTCTAGGACAACATCCTCAACCGCTACATCCTCAATATGAACATCATCCGGTCCCGCGTTAGGACGCTCTATCGGATCCACAATCTGATCTCCAATAACTAATAAAACATCATCGCGTTGTTGCTCCTCAACCTCAGGGTTCGGAGTTCCGCTACCATATACGATAACGAACTACGCTCCTATCACGATATTTATAAGGGTTCCCATAAGGGTTTTAACTGTCAGTACTACGTTAGGTAGCCCGACTATGAACTTGGCAAGAGTTCTTATTATCTTGGTTAACTTATTATCTTAACGTCACATCATCTCTGAGGTTTATAACGCTTAGCTCTGATACCATTTCTGTAACACCCCCAGATCCGGGGTCGGGGATCCGGATCGTCACGGTCTTTCTTTCCACAATATCACTTCACTTAATAAATAATAATAACCTTATGCTGTGACCCCACACTAACACACACCACAACCCGTTATAGTCTCAGAGATGAAATTTAAATAAGTACAAGTCTTTGAATCCACAATTTAAAAGTTATTATAACCCAAAATGATTACTTGATAAATTTACAGTTAATTGCCATTATCTGCCACAAGTTATAATTATACATAATTTGATTCTCAAAAATAGAATGCCTGATCTACCAATAGATCTACCTCTGCAGCTATAGCAGCCACAACATCATCGGGAAGACGCGGGACGCTTCCCACGCGCTTGCGCTGGGTCTGTTGGAGTCTGGCCATCTTTCCTAAGTGTTGTTGTGTGATGAAGAAATAAAGCAAGAGTGAGCCTTACAGCACGCAAGATAATATATAGTGATAACAATAATATAAGTATCTAAATGGATACTTACTAGAATCTTTTATCATGCGTAAGATAATTACTTACTAGATATAAGTAAAAACAAGGGATGAAGTTACCAAATACTTCACTATACTTATATCATTTATAAAGCTACTTGAACTACCACTGTTCAAAGTATAATGAGCTTTCAACAGTTCATCACATAGATGAGACTACAAGACAAGATTTGAATAGATTAAATCTTTGAAATATTATTAAAGGAAATGAAGTTATGATATACTTCATTAAGTTCTGATATATATATATATCCACATATACATCTTCTTTATACATTTCCTGAAAACCTCTGTCATGTAAAGTATGAACAGAATTGCAATATCCAATAAATTTGGAAAGGAAAAGAATTTGGCATAAACCAGATATCTTGCTAATCAGGCAAAGATACCCATAAGTAACCTTTTCTACTAGTAGATGGACGAATTCCCCACTGGTCATCACCCTGGTCGTAATAGGACCTTATGCTGGACTGCCACTCAGCCACTTATGCATTTGATGGACTCCCACTGAGCCACTTACACTATCATGGACGCCCACTGAGCCCATGTTGCTTATGCCGACTCAATAGATGGACTTACTTCCCGAACGTTGGGTAAGTAATCAATTCATTTACCAAAACTGCAACCGTGTTGCGAATATAAAATACACCACAGAGCCGGATCCCTCAGGTTTTGAGCGAGTATTTAAATCCCCTTAAAAAGGAAGATCTTAAAAAATGAGTTTTGGGATCCGCTCTAACTTTTAAAAATCATTTTGAAGACTCGAAAACACTTTAAAGAGTGTTTGGAGTAAAGCTGATTTAATGAAGTAAATCAGTCCCCAGAATATTTAGAAAATGTCTGAATATTATTATTTAAATAATATTCCCATAAAGAATAATCTTTATAAAAATAATTGAAGTAGAAGTTTTAAAACTTATACTTGAAATGGATATTAAATAACCAAAGATATACTTATATGAAAGTACTATCTTTATTTGAATAACCGAAAATAAGTTTGATTATTGACACCTTATTCTTTAATAAAATAAAGAATATATTTCAGTAATAAGCGGAGTCATAATACCTCGAATGAATATTATAAATAATATTCATTAAATAAAATAAAGGAGTCATACATCCTCAAATGAATATTCAAATAATATTCAATAAATAATATAAAGGAGGCATAAGTCCTCGGATGAATATTCGAAATAATATTCAATAATAAAATAAAGGAGTCATAAGTCCTCGGATGAATATTCGAAATAATATTCAATAATAAAATAAAGTTAAAGTTATCGAATAAATCTTATTCGATTAATAGTTTTGAAAACTATAACCATATATATATAAATATATATATATATATAATCTACTCGGGATCCTCGACTCCCGGTTTTAGAAAATGTTTTCACCTTTGGGTCCCTATACTAAGGGTATATGCAAATTACTGCTATTCTCTAGCATAGGTATTATCAACTGAACCAAGAGATATATTTGGCAAGAATACGAAACAGGCATGCATATATATACCATATCAGCGTGCTTCAATATATCGCAACATTTGCTAATTAACCAACATGCATCTATCGCAAGATAATGCATATACATATATACATCACAACAACAGTATAACGGATAGAAAACTTGCCTGAGCGACTGGGGGTTACGAATGGCTCGGGACGAGTCTGGTAACCTATAAGCAACAAGTAAGTTGGAATTAAACCAAAGTCACTTGTACATCTATACTTTAACTAACTTAGACTCTAACGCTTGTTTTGCGCTTACTGATTCTCTTAAGTCACTCGAGTACCCTCGGCTCCACCATTTTTAATAATTTAACCATTACGAGTTTTAAGGCGATTCCTTCGCGAGTGTCTTACCAACTGCCTATTACACCTTACATAAATGTTTCATACTTCAATTAGTCCTTTAAGGTCTTTAACCTATGTTTCAAAGTAAGGCGAGGGGTAAGGGTTCGTTCGCGAAACGTCGTTACTTAAAACGGCCGTTTCTCCTAAACCGTTCATCGGAATCAAACGAACCACATATCAAAACGAAGCTCGTAACATGAACTATCTAAATATGGCAATGGTCAAAACCTAGCAGTGAGTTCAAGGGTTCTGATGTTAAGAACAAAAACAGTCTACGGTAAATCGGGCATTATGGTGGCTATGTTTACGCGATTTCCCAAATTTAAACCATTCCAAAACAACCACCAATCAACCCCAAATCAATCATACAACCAACATCCATCCAAAACACACTCCTACAGCCCCAACAACTCAATATTATAAATTTTATACTACCCTCAAACATGAACTAAAAGCTATACTTAAGTTCATTAACTAATTAACAAGATTTACAACTCCAAAAACACCACAAAACCAACTAATCTCTACAAACTCAACCAAACTTTAAACAAACAAGCCTCATGCTTCACATATACTATATCAATCATATTCATTCCTAATTACTCAAAACCAAAGTTAGGGTTTGGAGTTTATACCTTCCTTGGAGCTTTTAATCCATGAGAGATCCTTAAAATGCCCATGGAAGCCTTAATCTAACCTCCTACAAGCTTGTTCTTTCAAAGAAATCAAGAACACAAAAAATTTTTTCAAGAAAGTACTATTCACCATCTTCTTCCATGATTTATAGAAAAAGATTGGCTTGGAATTAGAAGCTTAAACTTATAGGAAGTATGTAACTATCCATGGGGAAGCTTAGATAATTACCTTGCTAAATAGTAAGTGGTGGAGCTTGGATCTTCATTTTTTAAGAAAAGAAGCCGAGAGCTTCATGAAGAAAATGGGGGGTTTGTGTTTTTTGATGAAAATGAAATGTTTTGGCTTGGTTGGTTGCTTTTTGTCTTGTTTTTTTGGTTAATTACCTTTCTAGCCTGGACTTTGTGTGGTTTTAAATCAACCACATCTCCTTCCCCTTATGCCATGCTTATGTCACATTGCTATGTCATCATCCCTTCTATTCTCTTTGATTAGCTTCTAATTGTTTGCCTAATGACCGCTGATCTGTTATACGGTTCGCTTAACTTTCGTTTTCGTTTATCGTTTGAGGGATCATACCCGGGATCTTATTACTTAGGTTCTCTTAACCTTTCTCAATATATTGTATTCCTTTTATGATCCTCTTTTATAATCCTTTAATTTAAATCCTTTTTATCATGTTACCTTATACTCAATTCTTTCCGTATCTAGTGGATTTCCGGGAAAAATCAAAGTGTTCGGAATTGGATTCTGACGATCTTTACATACACTTATATACCATATAGAGTGCCAATAAATCTCAGAATATCCATAAAAGAACCCCTACCTAGTGTGGCATGAAAAGTTTTCTCATTCAGCAAAAACACTATTCATAAGGGTTTCAAAAATTTTCCAAAAATTGGGGTTATTACAGTAACTTTGATTCTTCTAGCATTGTTCTTATAGATTAAATAAGAGATCTGTTCTTCCTTTCCACCACTCCATTTTGTTGTGGGGTTCTTGGTGCTGAAAACTCATGCATGATCCCATTTTCTTCATAAAACAATCTCATCACAGAATTCTTGAACTCAGTTCCATTGTCACTCCTGATTCTTCTAACCTTGAAGTCAGGATGATTGTTGACTTGCCTTATATGATTGATGATAATTTCACTAGCTTCATCTTTGGATTTGAGAAAATATGTCCAAGAGAACTTTAAGAATTCATCCACAATTACTAGGCAATATGTAACACCCCCAAATCCGGGGTCGGGGATTCGGGTTGTCACGAGTTCCATTTCACTTATCAATACTTAATCTTAACAGTCAACCAACTACTGCGTACTGTGACCCCACAATATACACACACACCACAAGTTATAGTCTCAGAGATGAATACCAAAAGTAAAACAAGTCATTTTATTCCACAATTATAAGTCATTACACCTCAAAAGGGTTTCTGAATAAATTTACATATTCTTTGCCATTATTACAATTCATAATATACATAAGTCTGGTACATCAAAAGTTGAAAGCCTAGCCTACTGGTAGCTCCTACCTCAGCTACAATGGCATCAACGCCTACAGGAAACTGCGGAATGTTTCCTATCCGCTCACAAATTGGGAGCCTGGTCCTGTTCATCTTGTCTATCTGTTGTTGTGTGATGAAAGAAGAAAGCAAGGGTGAGCAATAAGCCCACCAAAATAATATGTATAATAATTAACAATATATGAGCATTCTCATAGTACTCATAAAAGTCTTGGTCAAGAAGAAATGAACCAAGTTGATATCTTAACGCGACAAGTCACAAAATATTCAGTATATATATACATATATACTACTCAAAATCTTTGAAATCCTCTGACATGTATAATGTACACAGAGTTCCAGTTTATAACTTTATAAAAATATCGTTGCAAGGTGATCTCATATATCTAACCTTGTCTCAACATTTTTGTGAAAATCTTTGTCATGCATAAGATAATCATTAACCAGATATAAGTTGAACAGATGAAGTTACAAGATACTCCAATATACTTATATCTTTGCCGAATACTACTTGAACTACCACCGTTCAAGTTATAATTAGTTTCAAAAGTTCATCACATAGATGAGAATACAAGATAAGATTTAAATAGATTCAATCTTTGAAATATCATTCAAAAGAAATGAAGTTACGAGATACTTCATTAAGTCCCGATATATATCCATATATATCTCTCATACATTTCCTGAAAACCTCTGTCATGTAAAGTATGAACAGAGTTGTAATATCCAATGAATTTGGAAAGAAAAGAATTTTGGCATAAAGCCGATATCTTGCAGATACCAATAAGTAACCTTTTCTACTGTAGATGGATGAATTCCTCGCCGGTCATCACCCTGACCGCATTAGGACCTCGCGCTAGACCGTTACCCGACCACTCACACGTGGATGGACTGTCACCCAGCCTCTTACACCTTCATAGACCGTACCCCGGCCTGTCGCTTATGCCGACTCAATTAGATGGACTTACTTCCCGAATGTTGGGCAAGTAATCAAATGGTGTTCTGAAAATAGCAACCTCGTTGCGAATATAAAATACACCACAGAGCCGGATCCCTAAGATTTTGAGCGAGTGTTTAATTCCCTTTCGAAAGGAAGATCTTAAATATAAAAATGAGTTTTGGGATCCGCTCTAACTTTTAAAAATTATTTTGAAGACTCGAAAACATTTTTAAGAATGTTTGGAGTAATGCTGATTTAATGAAATAAATCAGTCCCGATATATTAGAAAATATCTGAATATTATTATTTAAATAATATTCCCAAAAGGATAATCCTTATAAAAATAATTGAAGTAGAAGTTTTAAAACTTATACTTGAAATGAATAATAAATAACCAAAGATATACTTATACGAAAGTACGATCTTTATTTGAATAATCGAAAATAAGTTTGATTATCGAAACATTATTCTTTAATAAAATAAAGAATATTATTTAATAAATAAGCGGAGTCATAAGTCCTCAAATGAATATTCAAAATAATATTCATTAAATAAAATAAACGGAGTCTTAAGTCCTCGAATGAATATTCAAAATAATATTCATTAAATAAAGTAAGCGGAGTCATAAGTCCTCGAATGAATATTCAGAATAATATTCATTAAATAAAATAAAGTTATCAAATAAACCTTATTCGATTAATAGTTTTGAAAACTATATCAATATATGTATATATATATATATATATTATACTCGGGAACATCGACTCCCGGTTTAGAAAAATGTCCACCTTTGGGTCCCCTATACTAAGGGTATACACAATTACTGCTTATCTCTAGCATAGGTATTATGCAACTTATAAGCAATTGAATCAGGTTGGTATGAACTAGTGTACTGCTCAAGCAATCGTCATATTTATAACTCTCTAATCACTAGGTACAATCATATTGTTTTATATGTGCAGTGAGTTTTAGGAGTAAATCAAACTTCTTTCTACATTAGTGATTTCTTATTTCATGTAAAATTTTTTGAAATCACTATTGTACATCATTACTCTCAAAAGATTAAATGTATAATTTTCATTCATTATAGATCTTAAGTACATTTTATCTCTCTATTGCCATATGTTCTGTGATACAGGTTCAGTCTCCAATGACTTTCTTTCATGACAGTCATGAGGTTGAAAACCCACAACATCTATCCCAGACTGTAAAGACAAACACAGAAATAGAACCAACCAACACTCTCTTACCACTAAATGTAGTATGAATGAGCGTGAGGGAGATAGTGCCTTAGTGCACCACATAAGGAAGGTTCTGTAGTCAACCCAGTAGCTCTGTCTCCTACATAGATGAGTAGTATTTAAACCGAGACAACTGCTAACTCCCATACATCTTCTCAAAAAGATGTAATGGCTGAAAAGGCACAAAAATAGTTACTAGATTCATTCTCTCAACAGGGTGTGTCTATTGAAATTTGCCTGTCAGCCAGGGTATCCGATGTAGTGTCACCACTTCAAACATAAACAATTCTTGATGCACAAGGAGAGGTTACAAACACAAAGGATGAGTTGACGGAAATAAGAGTTTCGACCATTTTAAGGTCAGATTCGATTGTTCAAGGTTCTTTAATGGACCAATTGCCTTTACAGGTGTTAGGAGAGGATACTGATCCAAAAGCCATATATCAGTGGTCAGTGTCTACCTCCCCAGGCTTAAATCCCCTGGATGTATCTGCGGATAATGGATCTGACATAGGTGCAGATCGGCAACTTGTTGACAATGATTCAGATATTACCTGATGAGTCACAAGGAAATGTCTTCACAGACATTAGAAGGGAACTTTGATCTTTATGCTAAATTCGTTGGATCATTGTTTACCTTCCCAGAATTCATATCTGGAACCCTAAAAGGGAAACTAGCAAGTTGTAGATTATGACTCAGATTCATCTAACGAGTTTAACAAGGATGGGGATTTGTGAACTCCCATTGCACCACCTGTGACCTCCTTAAGGATGGCTAAGGTGATTTTCCTTGCAGGTACAGCTGATTTTTGGAGCTATGAGTGGAGTGATACACTTGTGAGAATGAGTGTAAACACGAGTGGAGAGAAGAGTGAAACACATGTGAGGTACACTAAATAGAATCACACACTCACAGTGAGGAAGAAAGAGAAACTACTTGTTATTTCTTTTCCAACCAAGTGAATATGAGAACTCCTTCAGACGACGGCATACATTCCTTCTTTAAGGGGGAGATAAAAGCTTAAGTAATAGTTTGGAGGATTCCTCAACTAAGGGGGAGAAATAGCAGGGAGGAAGAAAAAGATGAAGCATATGTACACTACACCACACCATTGTTGTTTGTATCTACAGATCCTATTGTACGGGAGAGGTGGTAAACACAAGGTGATTTTCTAGTAAGGGAAGAAGCTGTTTTCCAAAAGGGGAGTACCATTGGTTTTTATCTGCGGATCCTATTTTACGGGAGAGGTGGTAAATGAAGGTGATCTTCTTTAATCAGTTGATTCTCATAGGGGGAGAAGCAAGAGAGATATGGGCTTCTCAACAGGAAATGTGGTTGTATAAAAGAAGATGAAACTACTTGAAGATATGTTCAGTCTAGAGGAACATCTATTTGGAATCTGGAAAATGTTAAATCTAGTCCAGAACTTTTCTGCTATTTACTTTGCATTTCTGTTTATATCTTTTTCTTATTTGTTAGTTGAGTTATCCTCTAGGTATTTGTGTGTTATTTTCTAACAAACAAATATGGGGAGATTGTAAGGCATATGTCATAGCCTATTTGTATATTCGAGGATTTGACTCAACTCAAATAAGAATGTAATAAGTAAATAGTGAATCTACCGTCAAAGAGATCTCGCAAAGTAATATTTGTCAAAGGATTCAGAAACAAGGTTCATCTACAGACTTGAGGAATTAATTCACTGGAAGAAGTTCAAGAAATTGTTCAAGCCTCAGTGATATAAATCAAGATTGTGAATTTAATCAAGTGACAGAAATCTCGTCAGGGTATCAATTAATTACAGGGATTTAATCTGAAATCAAAGTCAAGACATGAAGAAACGTCACGCAAGTTAATCACTCATGAACCAGACAGTACATCGAGTGTCAACATTGAAGTGGTGGAATTGATTCATAATTCTCAATGATTTTCAGAAGATATTCAGAAGAATGGTTGCTGCTTAAGGTTAGTATTCATTCTCTATTAATTAATTAAGTCATATAATTTAATTAAGAAAATAAATTATATTTGCAAAGATTAATTTATTTATTAATTGAATTAATTGATTAATTAATTCAGAATTAATATTAAGGATTTTCAGAATTTAAATTGAATTAAAATACATTTAAATTCAGCAAGACAATCTTTTGTACTAATATGACAATCGGTATGACAATCAATAGTCATACCGAAAGTCATGCTAGTACAAACAATAGTCATACCGAAAGTCTCTCCAGTTCAACAGATTGTCTTGCTAGTACAATTGGATTGTCTCACCGATTGTCACTCCAGTTCATTCAAGTCTGTTGATTGATTTAAAAAAAAGACAAGCAACAGAAGTCATTCTATCATCCAACACAAAAGAACTCGAGAACAAAAAGAAAAAGAAGCATAACAAATATTTCATCTTCTCTGCTATTTTCAAGATTAAATTTCTAGTTTGTAAAGTTAAATCCAAACTACTAGAAATCATTCTCTTGTTCTTGTGTAACTATCTAGCGGATCAAAATCCCTAGAACTTAATCTCAAATTGCGTTTAGCATTTGAATCTTTTTATTGCAAAAATAGAAAAAGTTCATGTCGAATTTATTCTAGATTTGTGATAATTAATTTGAGATTAATTCCTTGTAATCGATACCGTTGTTGTAACACCCTTCAAGTTTAATAATATTCTTATTTAACTTGAATTTTGTTTCACAATTTTTTTATTCCACATTTAATTCGATTATTCGGTACTGTTTGTATTTAACCCCCCCTTCTACAAACACATTGGGACCTAACAGTAATATTTAATGTGTTCAATGGAACATGAATTACCTACTGATTTGGAAAATTTGTACAAGCGATGGAAAGGATTGTCCAAGATTTGTTTAAAGCATGGATGCAGAAAATGGAATGTACTCATACATTGGGTTGAAGATAAGTGTTTGTTTGGGAAAGGATGGTATGGAGTTCTGAAGGAGTTGGATATTTGCGTAGGTGATGTTGTTGCTATGAATATGTCTGAAGAGCTACCAGAGATTGTTTTACTTTTTATTTTTAAAAAGAAAGACGTGGAAACTGAGAAAAAAGAAGGTATATAATAAATTTTTTATTATTGTTATGAGGGTGTAGCATTTTATTTGAAACATCAGGTTTTTAATGCCTAAAAGATAAAAATATAATGACTAATAAATTCAAATTTGATAATTAAAAAACAGGGGATAGGAATGGAAGAAGATCGTTGTATAAAATTCTTTGTGAGGGCCCTTTAAAGCATGGATATGTTGTGAGTAAATTATTGTTTTTTATAATGTTCTTGTAGTATTTTTAGTAAACCATCAATAATTTTTTTATGTTTCAATATTATAACAGACAATCCCGAGGTTTGTAGGCCAGGAGACTGAAAAACAACTCTTTGGTGTTGAACATATTGTAGTCAATGGGATTCAGTGGAAAGTGAGATACAATGCTAAATTAAGAATGATTTATCGGTTAAAAGAATTGATTAAGTTTTTTGGTCTAGTGGAAAATGATATGATATTGTTTAGTTTTGATGTGAATAGTGGCTTGTGTGGAAGGATTTTTATGTGTGAAGGAATGAAAATTACACGTTCCAGAGTAGAAAGTAGCGGGAAGAGTCTGCCGAGTGGCAATTATTTTCTTTTTGAGGATACTGGTCCAGATCCAGTTACTGAGATGGGTATGAAATTTGTTATGTTTCTTTTATTAGTTTACAGTCTCTTTTTAGATACGCATGAGTCATATTTTTAACATTGTCTTATATTTGTACTTAGAACAAAATATGGAAATTGTGGATGTAGCAAGTGACATGGAGGTCGAAGGAAATGATAATACTGTAGATGCCAATGTTGGAATACCAAATATAGAGATGATTGAAAAACCACAATCTAGATGATGCACAAGATGAAATGATTCTTCAGTTTTCTAAAAGATTGGCTGGAAACCTCTTGAACCCTAGATGTCATGGTGCGGTAAATTTCTATTTATAAGACTATAATATAACTATTTATATTACAATGTTGTTTTTTGTTCAGGAACAAACAGATAAAATTCTGCTAACATTTTAACTATTTATGCAACATATTCTAAGAAATATAAGATTTCGAGATCAAATGTGGAAAAACGGAGACATGGTGAAGTTCAGAACGGTCCAAGGAGTTTGGGATATAAAAATAGTTCTCAACAGTATAGCTGCTAGATTTTCACGCTGATGGAGAAAATTTGTCAAAGAACTTGACTTAAAGGAAGATGACAATCTGCGTTTCACATTGCAGCAAGACAATTATGTTCCAACTTTTAACATTAAAGTCAATCCTCCCAATTAGTAATGAAATTCCATAAATTTGATAGCACATGATTCTGCTACTTAATATTATCAAGATATTTTAGAGACTGAGACATGATATTCTGATGTCGGATTTAGGTTGGTTCAATTTGAATGTGTTCCATGTAGTTATGTTTTAAATTACTTTCAATAATTATTGTAATTCGCCTTAGGTTTTCAAGGTGGTCATGAGACATTGAACCAAATCCTTCAAATTAGTACTGGAGTGTCAGTTTATTGCCAATAGCAGATATGCTGCTTTATATTTTAGATATATTTTCAAGTTGATGTCGCATATGCGTAGTGTAAACTGAACCTTTGTCATTTTGTTATGTTTAATATGACTTTGGATTATTCTCGAATCTTCTCTATGTTTGAAATGACTTTGATTATTGGAATGTAGAAACATTAATGTTAGATATATTTGATAATGTCATGGCTAATATGATTTATGTTTAGTTTTCAGATCTTACTTAAACAGGATAAATCAGTACTTACCGGAAGTCAGGACCTAAGGATATCAGTACTTATATTATCAGGAGATAATCATCAGAAGATGGATATCAGAACTTAAGTGCTGAAGGATGTTCAGATAAGGACAGTAGCTGTTTAAAGGAAAGAAGATCGAGATAAACATAAGAAGAGATATGCATGAAGAAGGAATTCTATGAAGAATAGAATACTTGGAAGAAAAGATATCTGATTGATATATTTTAGGAAGCAGAATTAAATTCCATATCAATTAGCGATGTGTAGTATATAAACACAGACATAGGGTTTACACTATAAGTGTTATCATATTCGATAAGATTATTCATTATAACCCTAGCAGCTCTCGTGATACTTGTTCATCACTGAGAGGTAACAGTTCCATACTGTAACAGAGTTTATAGTTTCAATAAAGTTTGTTTTCGGTTACTTGAGATATTAAAGTTTGATTTGATTATACTTTACACTGTATTCACCCCCTCTACAGTGTGTGTGACCTAACAAGTGGTATCAGAGCCTATCTGTTAACACACATACAGTTTAAGATCCAAACACAATTATGTATGACACAGAAACTCCAACTAAGCCTACCAAAACTGAAGAACCACCAAAGACACAAATTCAAAGTCGGTATGAGACCATCAGAGTTCCCATACTGAGACCATCTGAATATCCCATATGGAAGGTAAGGATGACCATGTTCCTGGAAGCAACAGATCCAGAATATCTTGATAGAATCAAGGAAGGGCCTCATAAACCAACCAAGCTCGCTGTTGCAGTTGCAGGTGAAGCAGTAAAGTCCGTACCAAAGGAGAAAAGTGATTATACTGCTGAAGATATCACATCAATTGCTAAGGATGCTAAGGTACGACACTTACCGCATAGTGCCATTGATAATGTAATGTCAAACAGGGTAATTAACTGCAAGACTGCTAAGGAGATATGGGATGCTCTGGAAACAAGGTGTCAGGGAACTGATACAATTAAGAAGAACATGAAGACAATACTCACTCAGGAGTATGAACACTTTGACTCAAAGGCAAATGAGTCATTGACTGATTTATATGATAGATTTGTCAAACTCTTGAATGATTTGTCATTGGTTTATAAGGAGTATGATCTTGAAGATTCAAACCTTAAATTCCTGTTAGCTCTTCCTGAATGCTGGGATTTGAAGGCAACAACAATAAGAGACAACTACAATCTTGATGAAACAACTCTTGATGAAATTTATGGAATGCTCAAGAATCATGAACTTGACATGGAACAAAGAAGCAAGAGGAAAGGAGGAAAGTCAAGGACAGTTGCTCTTAAGGCTGAAGAAGAATCCCCCAAGGCAGCTACCTCAAGGAAAGACAAGGGTAAAGCTCTTTTCACAAAGTCTGATACTGAGTCATCAAGTTCTGAATGTGATGATGACTCAGATTCTGAAAGCTTGCCTGAGACTGATGCTGATGAGGAGATGATGAAGCTGTGTGCTCTTATGGTGAAAGGGATTACAAAGATTGCATACAGGAAGTTTAGGAAGGGAAAGAAGTTTTCCAGGAAAGGCACAAGTTCTGATAAGAAGAATTTCAGAAGATCTGATGGCAGAGGAGGAAAGTCTGATAGAGGAGATTATACCAATGTCAAATGCTATAACTGTGGTGAGAAAGGCCACATATCTCCTGATTGCAAGAAAGTGAAGGGTGACAAAGGCAAGGCTCTTGTCACAAAGAAGAAAAGCTGGACAGACACCTCAGACTCTGAAAGTGAGAAGAACTATGCTTTAATGGCAAATGCTGATAAAGAAAGTGCTGAGAGCAGTTCTGAAGCTGCTGAAACAAAGGTACCTCAGACTACTTATGCTTTTCATACTGATGATATTAATGAGTTGAGAAGATATCTTAAAACCATGTTTGTTAGTTATAGAGATCAAACTTTAACATGTGAAAGATTAACTTCTGAAAATCTTGCTTTTAAGAAAAGAAATGATTTCTTAGAAAAAGAGTTAGTTATGTTCCATCAAACTCAGAAGGATAGAGATGATGCTTTTTATGTTAGGGATGAAGTTCTAAAAATGAATGAATCTCTAAAAACTGAGTTAGAAAAGGAAAGAGAGATTATCAGGACTTGGACTAACTCTGGCAGAACAACTCAAAATTTGCTAAGTAGTGAAAATTGGAAAGATGGCTTAGGTTATGGAGAGGATAAGAATGATAAAGGAACTGTAGAAATTAAGCCTGTTGTTAAGTAAAAGCCAAAGTTAAAACCTGTTAAGTTTATAACTATAAAGTCTGATAATGGTTAAAGAGGAACTAACTTCTGACAAACTAAAACAGGAAAAGACAGCTGAAGTGAACATAGGCTTAATGACTAAGAAGCAGCTTAAGGATAAGCTGAAAGATGTGAAGAATGCAAACAAGGTAAAATCACCGAGGAAAAATAGGAATGGAAAGGAAGGTGTGAATAAAAGCAATAATTATAAGCCTGTTCCTGAAGCTCCTAGCAATAAGGTGTGAATGGAAAGGAAGGTGTGAATAAAAACAATAATTAAAACGTGTCATAATTGTGGAAGTTCTAACCATATGGCTTCTTTTTGCAGGAAGAATAAGAACATAAACTCCTTACCTTCAAAATCAGGAGTTAAGAGTCAGTCTGTTAGATATAAACCACAAAATCCTTGTTTTTATTGTGGTAGTTTATGGCATTCCATTTATACTTGTAAGGAATATCATAGTTTGTACTATGATTATTATCAAATAAAACCTTCTTTGAAGAAAGTTTCCATTGTTCCTTCTAGTGTAAATTCTTATTCAAAGTCTGATAGTGTAAGTTCTGATAAGAAAAATGTTAACATAAACTCTGATGCTAAATCCGCTACAAATGTTAACAAACTTGATAAAGCCAAAGGATCCAAGCAAGTCTGGGTCCTTAAAACTAATCATTAGTGGTCTTTATGATTGTAGGGCAACAAGAAAAATATTCTAGTTCTGGACAGTGGATGTTCAGGACATATGACTGGAAATAAGGCCCTGCTATCAGACTTTGTGGAGAAAGCTGTCCCAAGTGTTTCTTATGGAGACGGTAACATTGGAAAAACATTGAGATATGGCAATATCAATCTTGGGAATGTCATCATTAAAGAAGTAGCTCTGGTCTCAGGACTAAAACACAATCTGCTGAGTATAAGTCAAATCTGTGACAGAGGTTATCATGTTGATTTCTTTGAAGAACACTGTGAAGTTGTGAGTAAATCTAAAGGCAAAATTGTTCTGAAAGGATACAGGCGTGGTAACATTTATGAAGCTAAGCTTTCAACAAGTACTGATGGTTCTGCAATCTGTCTGATGAGTAGAACATCAATTGAAGAAAGCTGGAATTGGCAAAAGAAACTCTCTCATTTAAATTTCAACAATATAAATGAACTAGTCAAGAAAGATCTTGTGAGAGGACTGCCAAAGTCAGTATTTGCTCCTGATGGCCTTTGTGATTCTTGTCAGAAGGCCAAACAAAGAAAATCTTCATTCAAGAGCAAGACTGAATCATCAATTCTTGAGCCTTATCATCTACTACATGTTGATCTATTTGGTCCAGTGAATGTCATGTCTATTGCAAAGATGAAATATGCATTGGTCATAGTGGATGAGTTCACCAGATACACATGGGTGTATTTCTTGCACACAAAAAGTGAAACTGCATCTATCTTGATTGATCATGTCAAACATCTGGATAAATTGGTCAAAGATTCTGTGAAAATCATAAGGAGTGATAATGGCACTGAGTTCAAGAATTTGATAATGGAAGAGTTCTGCAAAAACCATGGAATTAAGCAGGAATTTTCTGCTCCTGGAACTCCACAGCCAAATGGAGTTGTTGAAAGGAAGAATAGAACTCTCATTGAAGCTGCACGTACAATGCTTGAAGAAGCAAAACTTCCAACCTATTTCTACTCTATCTAACTTCTAGTAGACCTGATATCATGTATGCTACCTGTCTTTGTGCAAGATTTCAAGCAAATCCAAGAGAACCTCACTTAACAGCTGTGAAAAGAATTTTCAAGTATCTTAAGGGAACAGCTGATCTGGGATTGTGGTATCCCAGAGAATCAGATTTTAAACTAATAGGTTACTCAGATGCAGATTTTGCAGGTTGCAAAATTGACAGGAAAAGCACAAGTGGAAGCTGCCAATTTCTTGGAGGCAGATTGGTTTCTTGGTTTAGCAAGAAACAAAAGTCAATTTCCACATCAACTGCAGAAGCAGAATATATTACTGCAGGAAGCTGTTGTGCACAGATTCTTTGGATGAAGAATCAGTTACTGGATTATGGGTTAACATATTTCAAAATCCCTATTTACTGTGATAATCAAAGTGCTATTGCTATGACAGGTAATCCAGTTCAACACTCTAGACAAAGCACATCAGCATCAGGTACCACTTCATCAGGGAACATGTAGATGAAGGTACAGTGGAATTACACTTTGTTCCAACAGATCAATAACTAGCAGATATCTTCACAAAACCATTGTGTGAAGCTACTTTTACAAGATTGGTAAATGAACTTGGAATGGTTTCAGGTTCTTTCTCTAAATCTGCTTAGTTTTATTCTGTTGCACCAGACTTTATGATCAGTATTTACAGAATTTAATCTCTTTGTGTATTCTGTGCTTAATTGAAAAATATGTTTAAGTACTGACTGTTGTCTGATCAATGTTTCTAAACTCTGATAGTGATTTGTCTGTTTAGGTAACTATTCAATCCTATGAGGATAACTGTGCTAGATGCTGACCTAGTAGTCTTCAATAAACAAGGGATCCCATGTAAGAAGTAATTATTTCTGTGGAAATCTAATGACACAAGCAAATTCTGATATTGAGCTTAGTTGAATTTACTTTGTCTATCTTATTACTAAGTCACAAACTAGAATAATGCTACTCATCTGTTAAGTTCTGATGCTAGTAAATTTGTTGAATGTACTATGTGCTGATAAACCTCACTTATCAAAAGAAAAAGAAAGAGAAACAAGGATTAAAAATCAGGTACTCCTTTGAGATCTAGAGTAAAAATGTGGAAGGGAAGACCCAAGTGCATTGCTGGTATTAAGTAATATGCATCAGAAAAGCAAATAAAATATTTTCTTGGTGACTTTTCACACTCTATGATTACTGGAGAAATACTCTGATAATAGCATAAATTCTGATAAGCAGTCATGACTCACTTACATTGAGAAGCCACTGTAAAATAGAATTTAAAAAGATGCACAAAATTAACACAAAATAGTTGAGGTGGACTCAAGCATGAATTCATTCAATAGTAGGTTTCAGAATAATCATAGGTTTTTAGTAAAGTTTTAGTTATGCCTTATTTCTAAGATGTACTGAAGTGAATCAGACTTTACTCTTTGTCTGATATTTAGCTTAATGCACACACTAACCACTCCATATGAATGATGAAAATCACTGTGGGGATCTATGTTGTTTTAGATGAACAGTCATTGTGTCACATTGCACAAATTCTGAGGACAAGTTCTGATTGCATGTTCTGATGATTAAGTTCTGAAGAATATAAATCAGAATTTGTGTGAGGACTTACTAAAATAGGCATTCCTTTTTCGAGTTAAGAAATTATGTTCTGATGACTGTTAAGTTCTGATATAAGTCTAAGTTCTGATATTACAGTCTGATTCTTTACTTGACTTATTTTTGGATAAAATTTGACAACAGTCTCAGTTTAAACCAGAATAATGTTGAAGTGGAAGATTAATAGTCACTATAGTTAGGGATAGTGGTACTCGTACATGAACAGTTAACTTTTACTTGCTTCTTGTGCGCATTAAACTATGTTTTCTCTTTCCAATGAATGTTTTTCTTTTTCCAAGTCTGGGGAGACGAGGTAGAATTAATTCTACCTGTCAGCATTAAATTTCTTTGCGTCTCCTGGCATTTACTTGCCTATATAAGCAACCACTTCACATCAGCCTTCCCATCAAATCTTTTATCACAAACTCACCTTCATAATCTTTATATCAAAAACACCATGGTCAATTACAATATGTTTTTGAACTACGAAACATTCAACATGGAGCTGAGCTGTGCCGATTGGCAGCAGGAATGGCACGTTACTGCCATTCCTGATGAGATATGGGACTCCGTTCCCCAGGAGGTACTCACCCACCTCCTGTTCTTCTACATGGACTACCATCGCCATCTGGAGCGATTGGAGGAGGAAAGGCTGGAAGCTCTCTGCCTGCAAGAGCGAATCATTCGACTCGCTATTCTGTTTGTCGAGAGTAGGAAGAAGAAATGATTTATTTTCTTCTTCCTGTTTTTCTTCATCATCAGCCTTGCCCTGCTTCTTGAGCTAGGACAAAGGCTGTTGACGTTAGGTTTAGCAGCTTAGGGAAATCTTGTACAAGTTCTAATGTAATTTAAATTTCATGAATGTATTATCTTGATATATTAATAAAATTTGTTTTTGTTTCAAGATCTTGTCTTTGAGATATTTTGTAATGCATTGATAAATCCTGATACATATTCATATTCTGATGACCATATAAATTTTGTTTTAACTTAAGTTCTGATTTTATTTTATCAGTACTTGCTCGTCCGATTTATTATGGTCATTTTCACTCGATTTTTTTTCCTCAGAATATTGATGTTACTGTGAAAAATTATTAAATAAGTGGGAACAGTTTCAATTTTGAATTAAAACTGTTTCACCTTGATTAATGGAATAACTTGGTTAGTGGAATGGTTTTTCCTTGAAAAACTGCAAGTGGGTAAGTAATGATTACTGTTTTCTCGTGCCCATTAACTATTCGTTTTTACTGCATGTCTGACAGGTGTCCAACGGTTACATTTTTTTTTCAAAAGTATAAGTAAGACAGAGAGAGGATTTTTTAATCTTTTATTTCCTTTCATACTTTTACTCTCTATTTGCTTTTACTCTCTTCCTTCTTCTAACGTTGGTTTTTCATATAGACATTCTATCAAACACCTAACAGGCACTTATAAATCTCGATTAATTTCATGGCACCTAAGGATTTAATCATTGATGGAGCTAAATTTGTTCCAAACAACTATGTTGCAATTCTTGATAATGCTGAAGCTCCGTCTGAATTGTATTTTGTGCAAGATCTTCTTGCACACAGTGAAATCGGGTATGCATTGACCCAACCTTCAGTATTATCAAGCCAACAAGTTCTGACACTTTGGAGGACTGGAAACTTTGATAATGGTGGTCCAAATGGTACTCCTAGTATTGTTTTCGAAGCGGGTGATTCTTCATATGCAGTCACTCCTGGTACAATACGCAAGGCTCTACATCTCCCAAAAGGATGTACTTTTTCAATTCCAGAGGAATCAGCTCTTCAGGAGTTAATGGCCAGTTTGGGGTATGAACAGAGTTTGGCAAAGCTTGGACAGTTGAAACGGGCTCATATCAGAAGGGAATGGAGTTTCTTCTTCGACTGCATCACTAAAGCTTTTGGGAACAAATGTTCGAATTTTGATGCCATCCCCATAATGAGTCAGCACATCAGGTATGCCATTATAAACCAAACTCATTTTGATTTTGCAACTGCTATAATAGGTTTTATTGGGGATAGGATGACAGAGGATAGGAATGTTGTCTACTTTGCTAGATTCTGTCAACTTATATATACTTTTTGTACTGATGAACCTCGACTAACCAGTACCTTAACTCCACCTTTCAAAGTTGCAAAACATTACTTTAATGACCTGGTAAATGCTGACACTAAGAAACCAGTGGTTAGACCTTTACAAATTCCTCAGTCTGTAAAACAAATCTTAGTAAATGCTGATCCTGATTCCTATAGATCTGTTTATCCTGATGTCCAACCAACAAACCCCTCCCAAACACTACAACAACCATCAGAACATACCACTCATACTACTCAACCAACCCTCATATATCAAATCCTATCTCTCCACTTCACAGACAGTTCAACCCTCATCCTCAGCACCTACTGTGAAGCCTTCATCTTCCAAGCCTAAGAGGACAAAGACTGTTCCTCACACACCTCAAAAGAGAAGGAGGATTGCTTTGAGAGATGAGTCACACAGTGAGGAACAGGTTTCTACATCAGAACCTGTTGTTAAAGAAGCTGAGAAAGTGACTTCTCAGAAGGATTCTGGACTTGGGGGATCTAGGCTTCTCAAGAGGCTTAGAAGAATGACTGTTCCTGACACTCCCAAGGAATCCATATCTACAAAGAGATACGGGCAAAAAGGCCAGTTTCAGATGATGAAGAAGTTGCAGCTAAGGAAGGAGATCAGGAATCTCTGATCTCACAAGAAAAGGAATTTGCTAAAGTCATCTCTTCTTCATCAACTCCATCTCAGGAAGCTGTTCCTGACAAGGCCAACACACCATCTGTGTCTCCTATTCAAAAGTCTGTATCTCCTGTTAATACAGGCACAAGTGCTGATATTGATATCCAGACCTTGGTTGTGCCTGAAGTAATTCTTTTAGAAGCTTCAACAACAACTAATCCATCAACAACACCTGTTACTGATGCTGCTCAAAATCCAGACTTCTCTTCTACACCTTCTCTGCATCTAGATGCTGATGATCCGAATATAGGTGAGCATCAGGATATGGCTGTTGATTAGAACTTAGAACCAGATCGGCAATTAGAGGATGCTGAAGCCTCCATTGCTACTCACACTGTTGTTTTATCAGAAGATACTGATTCTGTAAGTTCTAATGCTGCAAATGCTGGAGATACTGGTGATACTGCTCCAAATACATATGCTAATGAAGCAGGTCCTTCAGGACATGCTCCTCAACAAACTATTCTTAAATCTGAACTTGTTAAAAAGTTTGTTACCAGAGAAGCACCAGTGCCTTGGACTGAAACTCCTGCAGGACAGGAGTGGACTAAGGAATGGAACTCAGTTTCCTGTGTTCCAAATGCAAAGCATCTTGCTGAGCACTTGACAAAAGCTGATGAAATGTTAAATTCTGATGATTTCAAAACCCAGCTTAGAGTCACTGCATTGAGTACTAAACATCTACAAGGTCTTCATTCAACTACTCATGCAGAGCTACACAAGATTCAGGAAGAATTCATCAAACAGGACCAAATTCAGAAAATTGACAAGAAAAAGTTCTTCCAACCTACCTTTGACAGGATTGCTTATATTGAGAAGACTCAAGAGAAACAACAAGCTCAGATTGATGATATTCTGAAAAATCAAGCTTCTCAGCAATCTCAACTTACTGAAATCCAAACCTCAGTGGAATTGCTTGTCTCTCTTCTACTACCTGCTGATGCCAAAAAGGGGAGAAAGTAATTAAGTCCAAATGCAAGACTACTGACAAGACACTGAAAGGGAAGGATGATGAAAAGGATGATCAAGGAAACTCTGGAATGGGTAGAGGTCATAGTCAAGGTAGAGGTTTCTCATCAAGAAAAGCTGAAATCACAAGTCACAGGACAAGTTCTGATACTGGGAAAAGAATTAGTTCTGCTACTGGTAAAAGGATAAGTTCTGATGAACTTTTAGATCTTGATGAAGAAATGTCAAGACAGTTATTTCTTCAGGAAAATCCAGGAATGGACTTGGAGAGTTTAATGGAAGAAGAAGCCAGACTTAAATCAGAAAAAGTCATATCTAAATCTGAAGCTTCTGGTAAAAAGACACTTCCAAAAATCAAAGGCATTGTGATAAAAGAAAGGACAAATACTGAAGCAACATTGGCTAAATCACAACCGCAGATAGATCCAAGATCCAAGGGTAAAGAAAAGGTTGGTGAACCTATCAAGGTTTATGTGCCTCCTGAGAATGAAGAAATCACTGATGAAAAGGATGATCTTGCTCTGACTTCAAGAAAAGTTCTTAAAACAACCTCTGACATGGCTCAAGTTGTTCAGAGTCAAGAGATAGTAAGTTCTGATATTCCAAAGAAGCAAGTAACCTCTGACATAGCTCAAGTTAACTTGATATCAGAAGTTAGACCAAAGACACTCCTACCAGGATTCACTAAAGCAAAACAGACTCAACCTTTGAAGACTGCTGCAAGTGGTTTTGAAGCAAGAGTAGTTACTGGAAAGGAAGCAAGAGATAAAACTGGATTGGGAAGTGCTGATGAAAGAAGAATACATAACACTACCAATGATCCAACTTCCTTGAGTGAACCAGGTATTGGAGCAACTCCTGAGAGATTGAATCAACTGGAATCTGTACAAATGGTTTATCATACCTACTTGAAAGAACACATCTTGTTGTACTTCATGACATATGGTAGGGTTTATCATATAAGGCAAAATGCCATTCCATTGAAGTATTTTGAAGAATTGGAGCATGTACTATTCTCACTTCAAGTGGATGACAGATTGACAGGAAGTGCTACAAACTATTTGAAGGATCAGATTCAGAGACAGAAAAGGCTTTACATATGTTCCAAAGTACAGAGATCACAAGGATGATATAGTTGAAATGAAGCCCAATACTGCTAAGATTATAACTACCTTTCTGGGTTACAGGGCTGTGGAATTCAATCTTGAGTCTGATAAAGCTTATTTGATCAGACTGGATCAGGATATAAGAAAAGCAAAGATTAATGATCTCAGGGCTGCAATCTTTCAAATTGGTGAAGATAATGCAGAGCTTAAAGATGCTAAAAGGAGGATGATTGATGAACTTAGATATGCTTAGAGATGTTTGTTGAAGAACTATCTCAGAACAACTCCTGACATCGGAGAGATCAGAAGATGAAGCCAAGTCAAGATCTACAACTGATTTAATTTTGATATTTGTACAGACTGAAGCTATTATCAGAAGTTAAATATTGGTAAAGCTTTAAGGACTGTAAGTTGTAGTTATCTAGTCTAATTCTCATGTATTTGTACTTAATGTTTTTGACATCATCAAATATCTGTTAAACTTGTATATTATGCTAATTTACAAGTTGGGGGAGATTGTTAGATATATTTGATAATGTCATGGCTAATATGATTTATGTTTAGTTTTCAGATCTTACTTAAATAGGATAAATCAGTACTTACTGGAAGTCAGGACCTAAGGATATCAGTACTTATATTATCAGGAGATAATCAATAGAAGATGGATATCAGAACTTAAGTGCTGAAGGATGTTCAGATAAGGACAGTAGCTGTTTAAAGGAAAGAAGATCGAGATAAACATAAGAAGAGATATGCATGAAGAAGGAATTCTATGAAGAATAGAATACTTGGAAGAAAAGATATATGATTGATATATTTTAGGAAGCAGAATTAAATTCCATATCAATTAGCGATTATCTTGTAACTGTGTAGTATATAAACACAGACATAGGGTTTACACTATAAGTGTTATCATATTCGATAAGATTATTCATTGTAACCCTAGCAGCTCTCGTGATATTTGTTCATCATTGAGAGGTAACAGTTCCATACTGTAACAGAGTTTATTGTTTTAATAAAGTTTGTTTTCTGTTACTTGAGATATTAAAGTTCGATTTGATTGTACTTTACACTGTATTCACCCCCTCTACAATGTGTGTGACCTAATAATTAATTTTGGAAATCACTTCAGGTTCATATTCAATTTGAAGTATTTGATACACTTATTTTTATTTTCTTTAATTGGCACGTATCTTTGGAAGGTAAATTACAGTATCTACAATGTGAGAAAATAAGTTTTAAAGTTAACTACTTCACGAACATTGTTAAACTACAGTATATGGATAATTTTTAAAAAATACAATATATTCGTAGGTGAGAATAAATGAATACTAAATAAGAAATTGAAGAATATGACAGAGTAAACTGAAATTTCAATAATCTTTAACTTGAATAATGTAGATATAAGCAGATGCAAGAACTACAATAATGTGAGAAATGTAAAAAGATCCACTTCAGCTCTTAATGTCGTGCTACTAAAGGTTTAAGCGGATATTATTTAAATCCAAAATCCAAAACATAATAGAACCAACAATAATAGATAATTGTGCTTCTAACAAAAACTACACATAGTCCAAAATTTGAAAAATATTATTTAATGTAAATATGAAAAAAAGTTAAATATCATAAAGCTTGAGCGATAGGCGCAAATCTTGCTTATGCGTCAGTTTCTGATGTTCAAAAACCTATACATCACACGGAAAAGAAAATTAGATTTAATTGTATGAATGTTATATTAGATAAATTGAACGATATAATTGTATGTAAGTACCTCTGACACAAGGATGTCACATTAGGATAATCAAGATTGACAAAGATACTTTTATGTGGCAGATTACCAATTTGAATTATGCCCTTTTTAGTAAGGACATCGATTTTGTAATGTTTTTTAAAGAAAGAATTATTTAAAAATCCATTATATATCAACTAAAACATTGATAAATTGGAAAAATTAGTATTATTTACCTTGGCTATATCAGACAGAGGGATTAGATCAAACTTGTGGCCTGGTATCATGAGAGTGTCCACAGGCTCCACATCGACAATGGTGATGGGAAGAAACTATATGCACTTTGCGGACCTTATAAGACTGTAAAATCCAGCTGGTGGTATGATACCAATGTTCCTGATACGTTGTAAGGTACCTGGATTTATAAGTCCCGCAAACTGATTCCAAATAGTTGATGGCACGATTGCAAGCATATGTGTATTCTGCAATATTTTAAAAAAAAGTTGTCAAAAAACATAGATATGAAACAATATACTATGCGTATTCACATCCTGATTCTATTCCTGATGCTGAGAAATTCTGATGCATATCTTGATCCTGATTCATATCCTGATGCATGAGAAATCCAGAAGCATATCCTAATCCTGATTCATATTCTATTGCAGGAGAAATGAGGATTTCTCAGCATCAGGATTAGAATCAGGATGTGAATATGTAGAGTATGCTCAATAGATGTGAGCAATGATTCGAATGTAACTGATACAATTAAATCATACCTCACAGTCCAACATAATAAGATTATGCCTGACTGGCTCCCCATTGCCATTCCTTGATATCCACACTCTTGTCACTCGAACCTTCAACGTCCAAGCTACTTGAATAGCATCCAGAGCGTACAAATGCTGATGGTCGTCCATATCTGAATGCAAGAAAATGAGAAATTTAATCAATTAATATGGAAGTTCAATGTATGTTTGAGGAAATCAAGAATGTGTACCTCTATTATCTTCTTCTTCTATTTGAGTATAGGTTGGGAGCCCATGCATGTGAATATATAGTATTGTTATTCCCAAACAATCTAACAAAGAATTACAGAAGGGGGGGTTTGAATGTAATTCTGGTTTCTTTTTTATTTTAAGAATTGTTCTATCTTAAATATATAACTGTGTTTGATTTAGCTAAGGTGCAGAATGAAAATATTGAAGAAATCAAATACAAAGTGATTAAACACAAGTATTTAAAAACTTTCTGGTGGATTGAACTTTTCCTCCAGAGATATATATAAATCGAGAACTCTGTGATGCAAGATTTGCACACAGCTGCTTACAAGTAGAACTTACAAAGAACAGATAAATTCTTTACAGATACAACTTTGTCTATTTCTCTGGTAAATTGCTTACTTGATTGATACTGTTCTACTTGCAAACCTTGGTTTATATATCACCAAGTTACATGATAAAAAGACAAACAAATAAGACAAAATATTTCTTAGTCTAATTATATGCTTCTTTATTTCTCTATCCAGCATCTTTGAATAACTTCAAGTTAGCATGGAAATGGAAATGCTTCTTTGTTCTTTAAAACCTATAAATAGGCTGCCACATTCCATTTGCATCTAATCAACCCATGTGACTGTCAAATCACTATCAAATGTTATTTGAATTTAAACATCTGTTAAAACTTCATTGGATCATCCGTTGAAACTGTGTTGAATCATTCGTCGAAGCTTCACTAGATTATCCGTTGAATGTGACTTGGGTCATCCGTTGAAGCCTTGTAGAATCATCCGTTGAAAGTCTTCCAAAGCAGTTAACTCTATTTCACTTATACAAAATTATAAGGCATCTAATATTTACAATTAGCCAGCCTATTTTGCATATCACACTAGTAGTTAACATGACTTTGAATATCCTACAACTTCTAGATCTTTAAGGCATTGTAGAATGCAGAAATGTGTTACAAGACTTATTAATACATTAGCTACTCTCTCAACGGATGTTAAAGTGATCATCCGTTGAAAACTACAAAAACACTAAACTAGATCTACTAAGGTGTTTTATTTAACTTATCATCAAGTACACAACATATTCCTAACAATCTCCTCCAATTTATGTCTACCGGAATTATAGGCATAAATTAAGAGAAACTTGATGATAACAAAACACCTTATGAATACAGACTAATTAATAGTAGATAAAATTTAAAAAGTGCTGCAGTTTATTGAAAATTATGTAGAGTAAGGTTTATAGAGAACCTCACAAGCCATTTTCAAGGTTCTCCTCTAGACTAAGCAGATTTAACTTATTTCTTTGACTGTCTGAACTTCTTTCCCAATTTCTAATTATTTTCTTGAATCTGGTGTTGAAGTTGCCTGTAGAATTCAGATTCATCTTCATTTGTCTGATCCAGCATTTCTTGCATCTCCATGAGAGTTTCATTGCTTGAAATTTTTAGCTGATCTTCTAATTTGAAGAATCTTTTTGTGCATTTCTCATCCTTGATCTCCCTCAACTAGTATGGCCTCAAATGCACTCTATTTCCTATTTAAGGAATTGATAAGACTCTTGGGAGTGCATTTGGGTCTCTCCAGCTATTCCTTATCTCCTCAATTTTATTCAGTACCATCTTTTTAGCAACAATGTTGAATCTAAAGTTCTTCTTTATTGAGGAGAAAATCTTTACTAGAACCGAATAACCTTCATTGAGAATTCTGTGAAGAGGCCAAGTTAGCTCTCTTCCACCCTTATACCTAAAGACCAATCTCTCTAGAAGATGTTTGTAAGCATCAATAGCTCTTACTTCTTTTAGCTCATCCAGATAGAGATTTATGTCTAAAAATTCCTTGATGTCACAGATGAAGAGTTGATCTCCCTTGTTGACAATTGGTTTAGATTTGGCTAAGGTTTTGGATTGAAGTCTGATAGGTTTGGCCTTTTTGATTGCTCTTGACTTTCTTTTCTTTGGCTTGGTTAGTATTGGGATGTTTAGATCAGGGAGTGGTAGGCTTTCCCAATCTATAGGTTAATCTTTAGGAATTATGGTTTCACCATGGAAATCCATGTCAGAATAAACCTTGAATTCAGGCTGCTCTATTATGGGCATGGTTGTTTGACTTGAGATGGTAGATTGGGTTGACATGTACTCTTCCTTGTCTTCATCAAAATCCAGCTTCCTCTTTGGTCTGAATTTCAGTCTTGGTTTCTTTGTCTGCTTTGGTTCTTCTTGCTTTTCTTTAATCAGAGTCTCAGCTATCACAGTAGGCATTACAAATTCTGTGGTTACATGCTTCTTAGCTTGGTTCTTGGCATTTAAGGCAGCTTGCCTTTGCTGTTGCTTGAGCCTCACATTTTCTTCTTTCTTAGCTTCTGCAAACTGTGGATGTCCAGCCACCACACAAATCAATTTTCCATTTCCATAGATTTTAGCAATTCTCTTCTTCAAAACTGAGTCTCCGGGATCTTTGAGATAAGCAATAGATCTTCCAAGCAGCTTTTTCTCATTAGGCTTGGGAGTTTCATAGACTAGGTCCAATGGATTTTTGTCCGAATTCTTTGGATAGTTTCTCTTTGGCTAAAAAATCACATTGGCCCGTGGAGATTTTATTGCTGAGGGTTGACCCCTTTCCATATTCCTTAAGCTTATTTCATTGATTGAAATTGGTCTTAATTGAGAGAAATGAGAGAAGGCTTTGTCTTGTTTCTCAATTGGACCAAAATTCTTCTCAATCTTCTCATCAAGCTTCTTCCATCTCTCTTTCAGCTCTAGTTCAGCTGCTGCTATCTTGATCAAATCAATGCTTTCAAGAACTGGTGGCTTAGAGAAAGTAATTGCTGGAACAATCACTTTACTGACTTGAATGTTGTGCACTTTCTCCCCCTCACTAGCTGACTCTCCCTTGCTAACTGGAATGATTGCAGTTGTCTCCCCTTCACTAACTGAGACAAGTACATCTTTCTCCCCCTTTTTGTTAGCATCAAGTTGAGCAGACTTGGAAGTCTGTGCAGCCACCAACTGCTGTAGCAAACTAGTCTGAGTTTCCTGAGTAACAGGGTGAGCAGGGTTGGAAGCCTGTGCCGCCTCACTTGTTTGAGATTTTGGCTTCTTCAAAAGAGTTAAAGATGGATAATAAGGAATTGATGTGTGAATTATGTCCACATCCAAAGAATTTGTGGGTGAGTTTTGTGTGTGAGGTGCTTCTATTGTAAGAGATTTTTGCTGTGACTCCACATTTACTGGAGCCACATTAATCTGACTTTGAGAAGGTGTTGTAACTGAGTCTTTGACTGCAGTTTGCACAGTGTGTGCACCTTGTGTATCCCCAAGTGTTTTAGATTTCTTGTGGCGCCCTCCAAACCCGGGTCCGAGGTTTGGGGTCCATAACACAGACACAACATATAAACCTGTATATAAGATACTATTTGCAATGACCCTGCTTTACATAACCACGGATCACAACAGGTTAAAGTATAAAAACAAGCCACAACCTTAACTTTTATTACATCGTGCCAAATCCCAACTAGTTTAACTTACATCTGATAATGGAATTATTTTTACAATCTTACTATCTCACTACCGCAATACGCTCCTGCTAGCTCGATCCAACTCAATCTGGAATCCTAGCTCGTACATTGAACTGGGAAACCTCGCTATCAACCGTATCCTTCTTAACTGTAGAATACATAAAAAGATTCGCAAAAGTGAGCTAACTAGCTCAGCAAGTCATAATGACAATAATTGAGGTTAATCAATGATCAAACGAGATGATTCAGAGGAATTCAAGTTTATTGCTAAATAATCATTAGAATTGGATATTCAATTTAAGTTTTTAAAACCAAAGTTAGGCTGCTGATCAGTCACGCACTAACCCCGAGCAAAGCACACAACACTGCTCTAATTACTGGATCCAAGGCACACATTGGCCTAACTTGACCATTGATATGGTCTGACCACGAATCTGGTCCTTATATAAAAACTATCCAATTCTAAAGCAGTTCAACATGGTAAACAATATAATCCGATAAAATAAGATCATAATCAATGATGATTAAACACTTTGAATAAAACGTAAGGAACTCATGGATATCATAAGGGTATATCAGGGTATGTATAAGAAACGGTTTTCAGTCCGTAAGGGATTAGGTATTTGACAAATATTGATTTTTCAAGGTATAGTTCTTCGATGTTATAAAGAATGGTTGGGGTATAAAAGTTTCTGTGTTTTCAAACAATTTTCTCCCAGTGTTTGGTGTTTGGTAGTTAAATATTTGGGGAGTAGTATCATATTTGTATGGTTTGGTGTCTGAGGATCAACAAAGGACGGTTTACAGAGAATAAGGCTTATGGCTCAAGATCAAGAAAATCAGGGTTCAAGGTTAAATAGTTTAAAACACTTGCAATATAAAACAGGAGTTATTTTGAATAATAGCGACATGTTATGAAACAGTTCGACAACATTGGTAAGATATCTTGAAGAAAAGTTCAGAAATACTTGCCTTACAGGGCTTTATAACTATTACTAATCAACTTTGAGCCGACTCCGTCGCTCAGGCTTTAACGTCCAACCACTAGATCCCATTGGATTCGACTTCGACACTCAGGTTTTTCTGTTGAAACTCTACTGAGCTCGTCGACTAATCGCTAGGTTATCTTTAGTCCATCATCCACTTTCAGGTTCCCGACTATAACCTACAGGGTCGAAATACCCTATGTTAGATGTCTAGGTATGCTTGACATATCCTCGATACCAATTTTATCCAACGATATTCAAACCTGATTCGTAATTATGTATATTACAATATCACACGCAACAAGTAGGGTTCACAATCTTGAAAAAAAAATCGGTTCGGTGTTCATTTTCGAAAAATACATATATTTTTTATTTTACAGAATCAGGGTTATCGATTTGGCAAAATATTTCATCACATCGTACAACCAAGTTTCGTATAAAACACACACACACATATATATATAGTTTCTCGACGTCCCGATATTCATCGGATACGTTCCCGTATTTACGGAGTTCGATTTCCCAGAAATTGGACAGCGTTCCCTTTGTTTATCGGACTACCCGTCGACACATCATCGACGTCAATTCATCACAACAATCCATAATCACAACAACCAACATCCATACTTTCCCAGTCACTAATTTAATACTATTACTAATTATTATTCGCATTTTACATTTATTTATTTTATAAAAATTAGGACTCAGAATAAATTCATCACCGTCCACCGTCGGCTCGCCGAGGCTCATCGTCGACGGCGGCAGAATTCACAGGTTTTCATTTATAACGAACATCCTACACGAATTCCACCGATTATATCCATACTTTCTCGTAACAAATATATGTTATTTTCACGAAACCAATCAATTAAGCACCTGTAGAATTAAATAAAATAATTAAAATTCCCGAAATGAACATGGCCACGCGCATATACACGCGCCAAACACAGGCCAACCATCGTGGCCGGAAGAACACAGAAACAGGCGGCAAAACACCACCACAACACTCAAAATCTCAACTGACAACCATAACACGCAATAGCACACACAGATACGCACATATACATACGGATATATATATTCACCGAACCAGAATCACCAGGAACAAACGGAAATTACTGGAAAATCAGCCGGAAAAGATAGCCACGACCAGGAGAAGAAAACGGAGAAAGGAGCGGAAAAAAAAGAAAGGAAGAACAGGGAATATTGCAAGGAAGAGGGACTGAGACGAGTAAGAGAGATTGAGACGATACAGAGGAGAAAGAGATGATGTTTTGGGGGTTAATCTGCAGCCCGCACGTGTCCTTTAAATGGATACGTGTTAACATCTTTTATTAGATGTTAACACGTGTCCCTGAATACCCGGGGACCCGATAATCACCCCGAATTCTGAAATTAACGAACCGAGTCATTTTTAAAACAAATTCAATAAATTACAATAATAATCTTAAAATGCTAGAAATATCCCGGAGTAAATGAAAACAAATTTTTTGAAATTTTAACACAATTTTTGGGATGCCACTTATACCCGCTTTTATCAATAAAATGAAATAACGCGCGGGTAAAAATTAATTCTAAAATTACCAAAATAATTTTAAAATTCTCAAAATAATACGAACTAAATAAAATATAAGTTTCATGATTTTTGAAGATTTCCATATTTAAATACGGATTTTACCATTAAACACACTCTGAAAAATCATTTATAATTAAATAATTAATGAAATATTGATTTCTCAATTTTATAAAATCCTAAAAATAATTAATGTAATTATAAAGTCATAAAAACAATTTTAGAGACATTCTCAATATTTATGCAAATAAATTTGCACTAAATCCACTTTTGAAAGTAAAAACAATTCAATGCGATCCCATAATTAATCACGCGGACAACCCGGTACACCATAAATCACATATGGATAATAATCAAACAACACATAGTGGTCAAAACCAACACACATATTTTATTTATTTAATAATTTCTATAATTAAATATTTAAATAATTCAAGAATACACGAGTCGTTATATTTCTTCTTTCTAATGTAAGTTTGAGGTTGGTCTGTGTCCCTAACCCTTTTAGCCTGTGCTCTTGGTTGAGAGCTAGTTTCAATAGTTACAACCTTTTGGGAGGATGCATGTAGCAATGAGCTTGAATCCTTATTAAGCATTGCAGTCTGTTGGGAGACTGCAATGTGGCTAGGCTGGGTTACACACACCTCACTCTCCTTATTCTTAGGGCTTCTTTGATTTTCACCTTGTCCCTCACCAGGATCACTTCCCTTCACAGTCCCCTCTTGGTTTTTAGTAGATTTTAAAACTAGTTTCTTTTGAGAGAAACTAGAGTGAGTTTTCTTTGACTTGGATTTGAAAATTTTTGATTTTGTGGCTTGGGTTGGCACCTGTTTGGTCACTGTCACAGATGCCATAGCCACAGTTGTTTGCAAAGACACTTGTGACAAAGAAGTAGCAGAGATAGAAGTGTTTACCTCACTTACCTGAGGCTGCTCCATAATTGGTATGTAGATAAGGGGAACCTCCTTATGGTGATTAGCCCTGTTAAGTTCAGCAATAACTCTTCTCTCTTGGACCCAATAATCTAACTTATTTGTTGGGTTCACAATTAAGAGATCCTCAGAAACAAAGTTAGCTATCATCATAAAGAATCTAGCATCATAGATGTTCTTAGACCTCTTTTTAATGTCTCCTAATTTACTCCCCAATTCATATATTACAGAAGTACTTAAATTAAAATACTTATCACTTAGAAGCATATAGAGCATGTTAACAATAGAATAGCTAACGACATCAAAATTACTAACTTTGCCAGAAAAAGCCTTAACAAATGAGTCACAGAGAAAGCTCAGCTCCATTCTTTCCTAAGGTCTAGTCTCCTAACTTCACCTAATTTGGTGGCAGTAAGAGCATAACCCATAGAAATAAGCATGTTACTCACATCTGTGTCTGTGTGTGGAGCAAGAGTGTTATTTTCAGGCAATTTAAAGCATGCTTCAAGAGTATCACAGTTTATGCAGTGTTCCTTACCTTTGAGAGAGAAGGTAATGGTCTTATCCTTGGAGTTGAACACAGCAGTAGTCCAAATCTCCTCAACAACTTCACAACAGATGACTGGAGACTCAAGCATAACATAACTCAGTTTGCAGCTTCGAATGAAGTCCATCATTTTGTGATAGTCTTCAGATGCAGGAATCTCCTTGTTCACCAAAGCTATGAAGTTGTTCTTTTCATATACATACCCAATTTGAGACATGATTTTGACTACGGGTGCCATTGCTGTGATTGAAAGTAGTTGCAAAAAGGGGGTTTTTGCTTTGGAGACGAAGAGAGTTAGAGAAATTGCTTGAGAAAGATAAAAGTAAAAATGAAAACGAAATAGGCTTTTATTCTTTCTCAGAAATAAACGGTTAAAAAATAAAAGAAAAAATAAAGTAACCAATCAAAGTAGCTCAAAATAGCCGTTTAAAAATAAAGAAAACTGTCAAAATTCTAATAATTATCCATCGCAATATACTTACAGGCTGTAAGTAAATTCAACGGATAATGCATAGAATTAACGACTAAGATTGAGAGCAATTCGACGGATAAAGATTAAACAGTTTTCCATCGAGATAAAAGTACCCAGAATAATATTTGATATTTCAACGGATGATAAACTTCAACGGATATTCATTTTAACGGATAATGAACATCCGTCGAGATGTAAATTCTGACTTAGCCAAAATTTCATCTTTGATAAGAAACATCAAATTTTATTCTGGCTACATTTCAAATTGCTTAGACATCAAAACAAATTAAGAGTAATTAAGCATACCTAACTCACTTACCAACCTAGTAAAGGTGGATTCATCAAGTGGCTTGGTGAAGATGTCTACAAGTTGCTTCTCACATGGAACAAAATGAAGTTCCACAGTACCATTCATGACATGTTCTCTAATAAAGTGGTACTTGATGTCAATGTGCTTGGTCCTTGAATGTTGTACTGGATTTTCAGTAATTGCAATAGCACTTGTGTTATCACAGAAAATAGGAATCTTATTCACCTGTAGACCATAGTCCAACATCTGATTTTTCATCCATAATCTGTGCACAACAACTACCAGCATCAATATATTCAGCCTCAGCTGTAGAAGTAGAGACTGAATTTTGCTTTTTACTGAACTAGGATACTAGCTTATTTCCTAGAATTGGACAGGTTCCTGTAGTACTTTTTCTATCAATTTACAACCTGCATAATCTACATCTAAATAACCAGTTATATCAAAACTAGAATCTCTAGGATACCAAATGCCAAGTTTTGGTGTTCCTTTGAGATATATGAAAATTCTCTTAATAGCTACTAAATGAGATTCTCTAGGATCAGCCTGAAATCTAGCACAAAGACAAGTAGCAAACATTATATCTGGCCTACTGGCTGTTAAATATAAAAGTGATCCAACCATGCCTCTTCAATAGTGTTTAATTCAAGTTTAGTGGCAGTGGCCATGGGAGTTTTTGCAGATGTGCAATCCATTAGGTCAAATTTCTTTAAAAGATCATAAATATATTTGGTGTGACTAATGAATATTCCATCACTAACTTGCTTAACTTGTAAAATAAGAAAGTAAGTTAGTTCTCCCATCATGCTCATTTCATATATACTTAGCATCAATTTGGCAAACTTTTTGCAAGTTTCTCATCTATAGAGCCAAATATAATATCATCTACATAAATTTGAACAAGTATACTAGAGCCATTAACATTTCTAAAGAATAAAGTTTTATCAACAGTACCTCTTGTGAAATGATTTTCTAAGAGAAACTTTGACAAAGTATCATACCAGGCTCTAGATGCTTGCTTCAGTCCATAAAGTTCTTTCAAAAGATAGTAAACATATTCTGGAAAGTTGGGGTCTTCAAAACCAGGAGGCTGACTGACATAGACCTCCTCCTCGAAATCTCCATTCAGAAATGCACTTTTAACATCCATTTGATAGACCTTGAAATTGGCATGGGCTGCATAAGCCAGAAAGATTTTGATGGCTTCAAGTCTTGCAACAGGAGCAAAAGTCTCATCAAAATCTATTCCTTCTTATTGAAAGTATCCTTTAGCAACCAATCTAGCTTTGTTCCTGACCACTATGCAATTTTCATCCATCTTGTTTCTGAAAACCCACTTGGTGTCAATAAGATTCTTTCCTTTAGGCTTGGGTACCAGCTTCCAAACTTTATTTCTTTCAAATTGGTTTAGCTCCTCCTACATAGCTAAAACCCAATCAGGATCCAACAAAGCTTCTTCTACCTTTTTAGGCTCTTCCTATGACAGAAAGCTGTTATATAGACATTCTTCTTAACTTACTTTCCTTGTTTACAATCTTGAAGATGTAGCACCAATAATTAATTCAAATGGGTGACCTCTAGTCCATTTTCTCTGTTGTGGTAGATTATCTCTGGATGAAGAGGCCTCATAGTTGTCTTGATGTGTGACTGAGTTTTGATTAGAATAAACTCCCCCCCTGAGTTTGTGGATCTTTGACTTGAAGTTAGTGTTCTTTCTGATTGTGATCTGTATTGGCTTTCAACTCCTATTGATGGTTCAGCGGATATTGATCTTTGCCTCTCGACGCATGATGCAGATTGTCTCTCAGTGGATGATGCACTTGGTCTTTCTACGGATACTAAATTATGTGCTTCATTTGTTGTAGATTTTTCTGCATTATCCTTAGATATTGTTTCTTGATCACTTTCATCATCACCATCATCACAAATCATCTCAACATTGTCAAATTTGAGGCTTTCATGAAAATATCCATCTTGTAGTCCTTCAATCTTTTTATCATCAAACACAACATGTACAGTTTCCATAACAATGTTGGTTCTGAGATTGTAGACTCAGTATGCTTTTCCAACAAAAATGCCTTCATCTGCTTTGGCATCCAACTTTCCATTCTGATTAGTTTGATTTCTCAAGATATAGCATTTACAGCCAAAGACATAAATAAAGTTTAATGTTGGCTTCCTATTCTTGAACAATTGGTAGGGTGTCATGCATTTTGCTTGATTAACCAAAGAGATATTCTAAGTGTAGCATGTAGTATTTACAGCTTCTGCCCAAAAGTATGTTGGTAACTGTAACACCCCCAGATCCGGGGTCGGGGATCCGGGTCGTCACGGTCTTTCTTTCCACAATATCACTTCACTTAATTAATAATAATAACCTTATACTGTGACCCCACACTAACACACACCACAACCCGTTATAGTCTCAGAGATGAAATTTAAATAAGTACAAGTCTTTGAATCCACAATTTTAAAGTTATTATAACCCAAAATGATTACTTGATAAATTTACAGTTAATTGCCATTATCTGCCACAATTTATAATTATACATAATTTGATTCTAAAAAATAGAATGCCTGATCTACCAATAGATCTACCTCTGCAGCTATAGCAGCCACAACATCATCGGGAAGACGCGGGACGCTTCCCACGCGCTTGCGCTGGGTCTGCTGGAGTCTGGCCATCTTTCCTAACTGTTGTTGTGTGATGAAGAAATAAAGCAAGAGTGAGCCTTACAGCTGGCAAGATAATATATAGTGATAACAATAATATAAGTATCTAAATGGATACTTACTAGAATCTTTTATCATGCGTAAGATAATTACTTACTAGATATAAGTAAAAACAAGGGATGAAGTTACCAAATACTTCACTATACTTATATCATTTATAAAGCTACTTGAACTACCACTGTTCAAAGTATAATGAGCTTTCAACAGTTCATCACATAGATGAGACTACAAGACAAGATTTGAATAGATTAAATCTTTGAAATATTATTAAAGGAAATGAAGTTATGATATACTTAATTAAGTTCTGATATATATATATATATATATCCACATATACATCTTCTTTATACATTTCCTGAAAACCTCTGTCATGTAAAGTATGAACAGAATTGCAATATCCAATAAATTTGGAAAGGAAAAGAATTTGGCATAAACCAGATATCTTGCTGATCAGGCAAAGATACCCATAAGTAACCTTTTCTACTAGTAGATGGACGAATTCCCCACTGGTCATCACCCTGGTCGTAATAGGACCTTATGCTGGACTGCCACTCAGCCACTTATGCATTTGATGGACTCCCACTGAGCCACTTACACTATCATGGACGCCCACTGAGCCCATGTTGCTTATGCCGACTCAATAGATGGACTTACTTCCCGAACGTTGGGTAAGTAATCAATTCATTTACCAAAACTGCAACCGTGTTGCGAATATAAAATACACCACAGAGCCGGATCCCTCAGGTTTTGAGCGAGTATTTAAATCCCCTTAAAAAGGAAGATCTTAAAAAATGAGTTTTGGGATCCGCTCTAACTTTTAAAAATCATTTTGAAGACTCAAAAACACTTTAAAGAGTGTTTGGAGTAAAGCTGATTTAATGAAGTAAATCAGTCCCCAGAATATTTAGAAAATGTCTGAATATTATTATTTAAATAATATTCCCATAAAGAATAATCTTTATAAAAATAATTGAAGTAGAAGTTTTAAAACTTATACTTGAAATGGATATTAAATAACCAAAGATATACTTATATGAAAGTACTATCTTTATTTGAATAACCGAAAATAAGTTTGATTATTGACACCTTATTCTTTAATAAAATAAAGAATATATTTCAGTAATAAGCGGAGTCATAATACCTCGAATGAATATTATAAATAATATTCATTAAATAAAATAAAGTAGTCATACATCCTCAAATGAATATTCAAATAATATTCAATAAATAATATAAAGGAGGCATAAGTCCTCGGATGAATATTCGAAATAATATTCAATAATAAAATAAAGGAGTCATAAGTCCTCGGATGAATATTCGAAATAATATTCAATAATAAAATAAAGTTAAAGTTATCGAATAAATCTTATTCGATTAATAGTTTTGAAAACTATAACCATATATATATAAATATATATATATAAAATCTACTCGGGATCCTCGACTCCCGGTTTTAGAAAATGTTTTCACCTTTGGGTCCCTATACTAAGGGTATATGCAAATTACTGCTATTCTCTAGCATAGGTATTATCAACTGAACCAAGAGATATATTTGGCAAGAATACGAAACAGGCATGCATATATATACCATATCAGCGTGCTTCAATATATCGCAACATTTGCTAATTAACCAACATGCATCTATCGCAAGATAATGCATATACATATATACATCACAACAACAGTATAACGGATAGAAAACTTGCCTGAGCGACTGGGGGTTACGAATGGCTCGGGACGAGTCTGGTAACCTATAAGCAACAAGTAAGTTGGAATTAAACCAAAGTCACTTGTAAATCTATACTTTAACTAACTTAGACTCTAACGCTTGTTTTGCGCTTACTGATTCTCTTAAGTCACTCGAGTACCCTCGGCTCCACCATTTTTAATAATTTAACCATTACGAGTTTTAAGGCGATTCCTTCGCGAGTGTCTTACCAACTGCCTATTACACCTTACATAAATGTTTCATACTTCAATTAGTCCTTTAAGGTCTTTAACCTATGTTTCAAAGTAAGGCGAGGGGTAAGGGTTCATTCGCGAAACGTCGTTACTTAAAACGGCCGTTTCTCCTAAACCGTTCATCGGAATCAAACGAACCACATATCAAAACGAAGCTCGTAACATGAACTATCTAAACATGGCAATGGTCAAAACCTAGCAGTGAGTTCAAGGGTTCTGATGTTAAGAACAAAAACAGTCTACGGTAAATCGAGCATTATGGTGGCTATGTTTACGCGATTTCCCAAATTTAAACCATTCCAAAACAACCACCAATCAACCCCAAATCAATCATACAACCAACATCCATCCAAAACACACTCCTACAGCCCCAACAACTCAATATTATAAACTTTATACTACCCTCAAACATGAACTAAAAGCTATACTTAAGTTCATTAACTAATTAACAAGATTTACAACTCCAAAAACACCACAAAACCAACTAATCTCTACAAACTCAACCAAACTTTAAACAAACAAGCCTCATGCTTCACATATACTATATCAATCATATTCATTCCTAATTACTCAAAACCAAAGTTAGGGTTTGGAGTTTATACCTTCCTTGGAGCTTTTAATCCATGAAAGATCCTTGAAATGCCCATGGAAGCCCTAATCTAACCTCCTACAAGCTTGTTCTTTCAAAGAAATCAAGAACACAAAAAAAAATTTCAAGAAAGTACTATTCACCATCTTCTTCCATGATTTATAGAAAAAGATTGGCTTGGAATTAGAAGCTTAAACTTATAGGAAGTATGTAACTATCCATGGGGAAGCTTAGATAATTACCTTGCTAAATAGTAAGTGGTGGAGCTTGGATCTTCATTTTTTAAGAAAAGAAGCCGAGAGCTTCATGAAGAAAATGGGGGGTTTGTGTTTTTTGATGAAAATGAAATGTTTTGGCTTGGTTGGTTGCTTTTTGTCTTGTTTTTTTGGTTAATTACCTTTCTAGCCTTGACTTTGTGTGGTTTTAAATCAACCACATCTCCTTCCCCTTATGTCATGCTTATGTCACATTGCTATGTCATCATCCCTTCTATTCTCTTTGATTAGCTTCTAATTGTTTGCCTAATGACCGCTGATCTGTTATACGGTTCGCTTAACTTTCGTTTTCGTTTATCGTTTGAGGGATCATACCCGGGATCTTATTACTTAGGTTCTCTTAACCTTTCTCAATATATTGTATTCCTTTTATGATCCTCTCTTATAATCCTTTAATTTAAATCCTTTTTATCATGTTACCTTATACTCAATTCTTTCCGTATCTAGTGGATTTTCGGGAAAAATCAAAGTGTTCGGAATTGGATTCTGACGATCTTTACATACACTTATATACCATATAGAGTGCCAATAAAATCTCAGAATATCCATAAAAGAACCCCTACCTAGTGTGGCATGAAAAATTTTCTCATTCAGCAAAAACACTATTCATAAGGGTTTCAAAATTTTTCCAAAAATTGGGGTTATTACAGTCTCCCCTCCTTAAAAGGATTCCGTCCCGGAATCAGATAAGAATGAATAGGGATACTTTTTTAACATTGCACTTTCTAACTCTCGAGTAAATTTTCCCACATTGTGGTTCTTCCATCAAACTCTGACTAGTTTGATAACCCTTCTCCTAAGCACTTGTTCCTTTTCGATCTATAACCCTTTCTGGTTGCTCCCTATAGGTTATGTCTGGTCGCATGCCTATGCGCTCATATGCCCCTATTTATCTGGCATCCGAATTACACTTCCTTAACATTGATACGTGAAACATGTTATGACTTGCTACATGTTCGGGGGTAGGGCTAGCTCATATGCTAACTTCCCAAACGTCTTAGTATATCCAAGGGTCCAACAAATTATAGACTTAGCTTTCCTTTCTTTCCGAACCTCATCAATCCTTTCCAAGGGATACCTATAACATTACTAGGTCCCCTATTTCATACTCTTTGTCCTTTCGTGTCAAATCAACATACTTATCATGTCCATCTTGGGCTACTACCAGCCGTCCTCTGATTAGATCTATCATATCCTTGGTCCTTTGGACCACTGCTGGTCCGAGTATCTTGCGCTCTACAACTTCATCCTAACATAAGGGAGATCGACATTGTCTTCCCTCAAGGATCTCATAAGGCGATATCTCAATACTGACATATGATCTATTGTCGTAAGAAAACTCAATCTGTGTTAAGTGATCATTCCAATTTCTTTCAAGTCTATTGCAGACTCTCATTATAGCTTTTAGCATTAGAGCTTTTGCTTCTCAATACCCATTCTTTTCCAGTTCGTAATCGCTACTACCTTCCGTTCCTAATATTATACTGGTTATACTTTTGCTCGTTAGCATTCTATAACCTTTTAATAACCACGTCAACCTTAGTATCACGAATGTGTTTCCATTCCGAATACTACCACAACTTTACTACTCCTTTTTCAGCTGTTTCTATTTCCCAAAGTTTGATCAATCATATAGAAGTAAAGGAATTTGTTGAGAGATCACTATGATCATGAACACTTGTTATATCGCATAGTTAGTACAGAAGGTGGCCAGCCTTTATTACTTGACAAGCAATTAAACAATATATGGTATCCTACTAGGCTTCTATCACACAGATAGATAGTCATTCGGAAATACCTCCCCTTCTGGAAGGGTTGTTCTTCTCAGCTTACATGAAATGAAAAGAAGAGAAAAGAACGAACTGAAGAGAATTGTATATATAAAAAAAAATATACTGCCACAAAATATCTGGCTTGGAACCTACCTCTGAACTATAGAGGTTTGTCATAGGAGAACAAAACATATATGTATTTATATCAACATCAAGTATTATAGCATCGTATTTCACATGCCTAAATATTTTTTCTATTCCGTCCATCATTCTATGGACCCATGCTCTTCCTCGAGCTTATACACAATCACCTTTGAAACTCCTTCGATACCGAAAATCGAACCTGGGATCTCATTCTAGACATCATCGTTACTTGAATTCTATGCTTGCACCGTAACCTTCCTCGTATAATAATACGACTCTCTATTGATAAGAAAGAATAAATATTCAATAGGTAGATACTCTACTTAATTAGTCTATCAATGATAACTTATACACTACCACGACCCGTTTAGTGGTACTCAATCTCAACATCCATTCCAATACAACTCTCATGGTTGTAACCAGCTCATTACTCGCAGAATCATTGCTGCATTACTATGGTCCACTACTGACCTACTGTCGTCATTCACGTTCCATGAAATCTTAATATCTAACCATACGGAGTCCATACATGTCGTATCAAATCCTTCTAAGGAGGTAACATAATCACCATTCCTGATTCATGAAGAACACTCCTGATCCTGACATACATACATGACATGAAGCAGATAAAATTGCAGAAGAGTTTCAATCAACACAACGATAGCAGGTTAATACCATTCTAAATCATATTCCTTAAATAGAAGACTTACTCAAAGGTTCGTCTAGTCCTTTTTGAAACATGGTCCTGGCTTATCTCAAGATAGGACCTTCTAAGATAGATAGCCAGTTCATGGCGATTACACGAATTAAACCTTTACCAACTACTATTACGGTTGGGTATTGCACAGTCATCAGAAGGAATGTCAATCTTCCAAACCATAATACAACCTTCACAGCTTTAACCATCATCACTGTATTCTTTTGGCACAAGCGCCTATAATTATCCTCTTACCTTTAAAGTGTCGGCCACCTCTTTGGCCTTTCCTGATAGTAAAATTTCCTTACAGTCAATGTCATTTTAACCACCTCCAAATAATTTTCTACCTCATTTCAATCACAGCTTATGTGAAGATGTTTTCCTTAAAATCTGATAAGTAAAAAAAATATCACCATTTTTCCATAAGTTATTACCTCAGTCTTTAGAGGTTAATCACTATCACGACTGACTCTCAATCATACTTAGAACATCTTTTATCTTAAGTCCTAATTGCCCTGAACAATTTCGACCATTACTGGTTCGATCCATACTTTCTCGTGGTGTAACACGTGCCCCACTTGGCATTATTATAATTACGACACATTTCCTTTATCAACATTTCTATTCTTGAGAATTTTGAATATTACCTTTCTCCTTGTAAAACCTCTAAGGTTATCCTTGAATCGTTCCTCCTGTATTCCCTAGATACAGGGCATATCAAAATACCATTTACTAATACTAAAACCATTGTCTATATACTTCTGAAAAATTTCTCCACTGATCCTTAAAGGTCGTTATTACCTTAATCCTTTCCAAATCATACTGTCAAAACTCATACTGTCCCTAATAAGGGTGAAATGCCAACCTTTATGCATTCCCCTAGGATTCATTTTAAGTTACCGATGTTCTATTCTTAATTCCACCTTTAAAAGGTACCTGCATCCTTCCATGGATACATCAAGTCATATATCCCTGATAAGGGTGTCTTATTCAATCATTCCCACCTCGATAGTAATTGCCGTATAGGAGTACCGTCTCGGGTCTCCTTTCCTTACTCGACTTTCTATTTCCTTAGTATGAAATGTTTCAACCTTCTCCCATAATCGGGGTTATCTTATACATTAAAAACCTTGTTTTCCACTCTATTATGTTATGGGTTCTTTCTTTCTTGATGGCAACCTCCCTGACTATCACATTCTGGGTTTGCCCTAAATCCTATTCCTCAAACTATGGCTCTCATCTAAGTTCTCATCCTCAAGCTCTTGAACTTTCGGAACCCAAATTCTATAGGAATACCTCATTATTCCCTTATCATCTTTCTCGGTATTAATCTTTTATCTAATTGTTGGCTTTCTGCCTTCATTCATCACCTTTTTCTGGCACAATATGCTCTTTTCCAATAATTCGGTCTCTATTGCAATCTCAAACAGCTTTTCGGTACCGGCTCCGGTTACCTTCACTACTATTTCCATTTTCTCAAAATCTCTTATCAATTCTCCCAAAGACATTATCATCTTGAGTCTCTCCTTTTTACTAAGGGCATCAGCCACCACATTGGCTTTCCCCGAATGATACAGAATCTCCCAATCATAATTCTTGATTAGCTCTAACCGCCTCCTCGGGCGTATGTTGAGCTCTTTCTACGTAAAAATGTACTAGAGCTCCTATGGTTTGTGAATCTCACACTTCTCTCCATACAAGTAGTGCCTCAAATCTTTAGGGCAAAACTATTTCCACGAGCCCAAGCTCATGGGTGGGGATATCGAATTTTAAATTCCCTTAATTGTCTTGACGCAGACGCGATTATCTTGCTATGCTATATAAGAAGCACCCTAATTCCTTATGCGAAGCGTCACTTACAAATCACAAAATCTCCTTTTTCCATCCGGCAACGCCAACATAGGGGCCGTCACCAACCTTTGCTTCAGTTCTTAAAAGCTGTTCTCGCATTTCTCTGTCTATTCGAACTTCTCAGTCTTATGAGTAAGCCGCGTTAAAGGGGCTACTATCTTTACAAACTTGAACGAACCTCCGGTAGTGACCGACCAATCCTACCTCTGGTAGTCGACCTAACCATGGTCATCAATTCATCAGTGGTCCTTTATTCATTCTTGTCAGGATCCTCCATGGGATCCTCCTCAGCAACTATCCCTTCTAGGACAACATCCTCAACCGCTACATCCTCAATATGAACATCATCCGGTCCCGCGTTAGGACGCTCTATCGGATCCACAATCTGATCTCCAATAACTAATAAAACATCATCGCGTTGTTGCTCCTCAACCTCAGGGTTCGGAGTTCCGCTACCATATACGATAACGAACTACGCTCCTATCACGATATTTATAAGGGTTCCCATAAGGGTTTTAACTGTCAGTACTACGTTAGGTAGCCCGACTATGAACTTGGCAAGAGTTCTTATTATCTTGGTTAACTTATTATCTTAACGTCACATCATCTCTGAGGTTTATAACGCTTAGCTCTGATACCATTTCTGTAACACCCCCAGATCCGGGGTCGGGGATCCGGATCGTCACGGTCTTTCTTTCCACAATATCACTTCACTTAATAAATAATAATAACCTTATGCTGTGACCCCACACTAACACACACCACAACCCGTTATAGTCTCAGAGATGAAATTTAAATAAGTACAAGTCTTTGAATCCACAATTTAAAAGTTATTATAACCCAAAATGATTACTTGATAAATTTACAGTTAATTGCCATTATCTGCCACAAGTTATAATTATACATAATTTGATTCTCAAAAATAGAATGCCTGATCTACCAATAGATCTACCTCTGCAGCTATAGCAGCCACAACATCATCGGGAAGACGCGGGACGCTTCCCACGCGCTTGCGCTGGGTCTGTTGGAGTCTGGCCATCTTTCCTAAGTGTTGTTGTGTGATGAAGAAATAAAGCAAGAGTGAGCCTTACAGCACGCAAGATAATATATAGTGATAACAATAATATAAGTATCTAAATGGATACTTACTAGAATCTTTTATCATGCGTAAGATAATTACTTACTAGATATAAGTAAAAACAAGGGATGAAGTTACCAAATACTTCACTATACTTATATCATTTATAAAGCTACTTGAACTACCACTGTTCAAAGTATAATGAGCTTTCAACAGTTCATCACATAGATGAGACTACAAGACAAGATTTGAATAGATTAAATCTTTGAAATATTATTAAAGGAAATGAAGTTATGATATACTTCATTAAGTTCTGATATATATATATATCCACATATACATCTTCTTTATACATTTCCTGAAAACCTCTGTCATGTAAAGTATGAACAGAATTGCAATATCCAATAAATTTGGAAAGGAAAGAATTTGGCATAAACCAGATATCTTGCTAATCAGGCAAAGATACCCATAAGTAACCTTTTCTACTAGTAGATGGACGAATTCCCCACTGGTCATCACCCTGGTCGTAATAGGACCTTATGCTGGACTGCCACTCAGCCACTTATGCATTTGATGGACTCCCACTGAGCCACTTACACTATCATGGACGCCCACTGAGCCCATGTTGCTTATGCCGACTCAATAGATGGACTTACTTCCCGAACGTTGGGTAAGTAATCAATTCATTTACCAAAACTGCAACCGTGTTGCGAATATAAAATACACCACAGAGCCGGATCCCTCAGGTTTTGAGCGAGTATTTAAATCCCCTTAAAAAGGAAGATCTTAAAAAATGAGTTTTGGGATCCGCTCTAACTTTTAAAATCATTTTGAAGACTCGAAAACACTTTAAAGAGTGTTTGGAGTAAAGCTGATTTAATGAGTAAATCAGTCCCCAGAATATTTAGAAAATGTCTGAATATTATTATTTAAATAATATTCCCATAAAGAATAATCTTTATAAAAATAATTGAAGTAGAAGTTTTAAAACTTATACTTGAAATGGATATTAAATAACCAAAGATATACTTATATGAAAGTACTATCTTTATTTGAATAACCGAAAATAAGTTTGATTATTGACACCTTATTCTTTAATAAAATAAAGAATATATTTCAGTAATAAGCGGAGTCATAATACCTCGAATGAATATTATAAATAATATTCATTAAATAAAATAAAGGAGTCATACATCCTCAAATGAATATTCAAATAATATTCAATAAATAATATAAAGGAGGCATAAGTCCTCGGATGAATATTCGAAATAATATTCAATAATAAAATAAAGGAGTCATAAGTCCTCGGATGAATATTCGAAACTAATATTCAATAATAAAATAAAGTTAAAGTTATCGAATAAATCTTATTCGATTAATAGTTTTTGAAAACTATAACCATATATATATAAATATATATATATATAATCTACTCGGGATCCTCGACTCCCGGTTTTAGAAAATGTTTTCACCTTTGGGTCCCTATACTAAGGGTATATGCAAATTACTGCTATTCTCTAGCATAGGTATTATCAACTGAACCAAGAGATATATTTGGCAAGAATACGAAACAGGCATGCATATATACCATATCAGCGTGCTTCAATATATCGCAACATTTGCTAATTAACCAACATGCATCTATCGCAAGATAATGCTATACATATATACATCACAACAACAGTATAACGGATAGAAAACTTGCCTGAGCGACTGGGGGTTACGAATGGCTCGGGACGAGTCTGGTAACCTATAAGCAACAAGTAAGTTGGAATTAAACCAAAGTCACTTGTACATCTATACTTTAACTAACTTAGACTCTAACGCTTGTTTTGCGCTTACTGATTCTCTTAAGTCACTCGAGTACCCTCGGCTCCACCATTTTTAATAATTTAACCATTACGAGTTTTAAGGCGATTCCTTCGCGAGTGTCTTACCAACTGCCTATTACACCTTACATAAATGTTTCATACTTCAATTAGTCCTTTAAGGTCTTTAACCTATGTTTCAAAGTAAGGCGAGGGGTAAGGGTTCGTTCGCGAAACGTCGTTACTTAAAACGGCCGTTTCTCCTAAACCGTTCATCGGAATCAAACGAACCACATATCAAAACGAAGCTCGTAACATGAACTATCTAAATATGGCAATGGTCAAAACCTAGCAGTGAGTTCAAGGGTTCTGATGTTAAGAAAAAACAGTCTACGGTAAATCGGGCATTATGGTGGCTATGTTTACGCGATTTCCCAAATTTAAACCATTCCAAAACAACCACCAATCAACCCCAAATCAATCATACAACCAACATCCATCCAAAACACACTCCTACAGCCCCAACAACTCAATATTATAAATTTATACTACCCTCAAACATGAACTAAAAGCTATACTTAAGTTCATTAACTAATTAACAAGATTTACAACTCCAAAAACACCACAAAACCAACTAATCTCTACAAACTCAACCAAACTTTAAACAAACAAGCCTCATGCTTCACATATACTATATCAATCATATTCATTCCTAATTACTCAAAACCAAAGTTAGGGTTTGGAGTTTATACCTTCCTTGGAGCTTTTAATCCATGAGAGATCCTTAAAATGCCCATGGAAGCCTTAATCTAACCTCCTACAAGCTTGTTCTTTCAAAGAAATCAAGAACAAAAAATTTTTTCAAGAAAGTACTATTCACCATCTTCTTCCATGATTTATAGAAAAAGATTGGCTTGGAATTAGAAGCTTAAACTTATAGGAAGTATGTAACTATCCATGGGGAAGCTTAGATAATTACCTTGCTAAATAGTAAGTGGTGGAGCTTGGATCTTCATTTTTAAGAAAAGAAGCCGAGAGCTTCATGAGAAAATGGGGGGTTTGTGTTTTTTGATGAAAATGAAATGTTTTGGCTTGGTTGGTTGCTTTTTGTCTTGTTTTTTTGGTTAATTACCTTTCTAGCCTGGACTTTGTGTGGTTTTAAATCAACCACATCTCCTTCCCCTTATGCCATGCTTATGTCACATTGCTATGTCATCATCCCTTCTATTCTCTTTGATTAGCTTCTAATTGTTTGCCTAATGACCGCTGATCTGTTATACGGTTCGCTTAACTTTCGTTTTCGTTTATCGTTTGAGGGATCATAACCGGGAT
>NW_027418839.1:0-37795 GCF_009905375.1 Apium graveolens | reverse complement strand
TTCAATTTTAGTCATATGAAAAATTATAAAAAAATTAGAAATTCATCTTGAACGTCAAATTAGAAAAATCCAGTAAAAGTACTACCCGGACAACGAGACGTGTTCCCGATTTACAAGATTAATTTTTAAAATGAAATTTTTCGATGATCCCAACCGTACGGATGTTAAGATATATCAATTTTAGTCCTATGAAAAAATTATAAAAAATTAGAAATTCATCTTGCATGTCAGGATTAGAAAAATCCGGTAAAAGTACCCCTCCCGACAACGAGACTCGTTCCCGATTTACAAGATTAATTTTTAAAATGATTTTTTCGACGATCCAACCGTACGGATGTTAAGATATATCAATTTTAGTCCTATGAAAAAATTATAAAAAAATTAGAAATTCATCTTGCATGTCAGATTAGAAAAATCCGGTAAAAGTACCCTCCCCAACGAGACTCGTTCCCGATTTACAAGATTAATTTTTAAAATGATTTTTTCGACGATCCAACCGTACGGATGTTAAGATATTCAATTTTAGTCAATGAAAAAATTATAAAAAATTAGAAATTCATCTTGCATGTCAGGATTAGAAAAATCCGGTAAAAGTACCTCCGACAACGAGACTCGTTCCCGATTTACAAGATTAATTTTTAAAATGATTTTTTCGACGATCCAACCGTACGGATGTTAAGATATCAATTTTAGTCCTATGAAAAAATTATAAAAAATTAGAAATTCATCTTGCATGTCAGGATTAGAAAAATCCGGTAAAAGTACCCCTCCGACAACGAGACTCGTTCCCGATTTACAAGATTAATTTTTAAAATGATTTTTTCGACGATCCAACCGTACGGATGTTAAGATATTCAATTTTAGTCATATGAAAAAATTATAAAAAAATTAGAAATTCATCTTGCATGTCAGGATTAGAAAAATCCGTAAAAGTACCTCCCACAACGAGACTCGTTCCCGATTTACAAGATTAATTTTTAAAATGATTTTTTCGACGATCCAACCGTACGGATGTTAAGATATATCAATTTTAGTCATATGAAAAAATTATAAAAAATTAGAAATTCATCTTGCATGTCAGGATTAGAAAAATCCGGTAAAAGTACCCCTCCCCAACGAGACTCGTTCCCGATTTACAAGATTAATTTTTAAAATGATTTTTTCGACGATCCAACCGTACGGATGTTAAGATATATCAATTTTAGTCCTATGAAAAAATTATAAAAAATTAGAAATTCATCTTGCATGTCAGGATTAGAAAAATCCGGTAAAAGTACCCCTCCACAACGAGACTCGTTCCCGATTTACAAGATTAATTTTTAAAATGATTTTTTCGACGATCCAACCGTACGGATGTTAAGATATTCAATTTTAGTCATATGAAAAAATTATAAAAAATTAGAAATTCATCTTGCATGTCAGGATTAGAAAAATCCGTAAAAGTACCTCCCGACAACGAGACTCGTTCCCGATTTACAAGATTAATTTTTAAAATGATTTTCGACGATCCAACCGTACGGATGTTAAGATATATCAATTTTAGTCATATGAAAAAATTATAAAAAAATTAGAAATTCATCTTGCATGTCAGGATTAGAAAAATCCGGTAAAAGTACCCCTCCGACAACGAGACTCGTTCCCGATTTACAAGATTAATTTTTAAAATTTTTTTCGACGATCCAACCGTACGGATGTTAAGATATTCAATTTTAGTCATATGAAAAAATTATAAAAAAATTAAAATTCATCTTGCATGTCAGGATTAGAAAAATCCGGTAAAAGTACTCCGACAACGAGACGTTCCCGATTTACAAGATTAATTTTTAAAATGATTTTTTCGACGATCCAACCGTACGGATGTTAAGATATATCAATTTTAGTCATATGAAAAAATTATAAAAAATTAGAAATTCATCTTGCATGTCAGGATTAGAAAAATCCGGTAAAAGTACCCCTCCCGACAACGAGACTCGTTCCCGATTTACAAGATTAATTTTTAAAATGATTTTTTCGACGATCCAACCGTACGGATGTTAAGATATATCAATTTTAGTCATATGAAAAAATTATAAAAAATTAGAAATTCATCTTGCATGTCAGGATTAGAAAAATCCGGTAAAAGTACCCCTCCCAAACGAGACTCGTTCCCGATTTACAAGATTAATTTTTAAAATGATTTTTTCGACGATCCAACCGTACGGATGTTAAGATATATCAATTTTAGTCATATGAAAAAATTATAAAAAAATTAGAAATTCATCTTGCATGTCAGGATTAGAAAAATCCGTAAAAGTACCCCTCGACAACGAGACTCGTTCCCGATTTACAAGATTAATTTTTAAAATGATTTTTTCGACGATCCAACCGTACGGATGTTAAGATATATCAATTTTAGTCATATGAAAAAATTATAAAAAAATTAGAAATTCATCTTGCATGTCAGGATTAGAAAAATCCGGTAAAAGTACCCTCCCCAACGAGACTCGTTCCCGATTTACAAGATTAATTTTTAAAATGATTTTTCGACGATCCAACCGTACGGATGTTAAGATAATCAATTTTAGTCCTATGAAAAAATTATAAAAAAATTAGAAATTCATCTTGCATGTCAGGATTAGAAAAATCCGGTAAAAGTACCCCTCCCGACAACGAGACTCGTTCCCGATTTACAAGATTAATTTTTAAAATGATTTTTTCGACGATCCAACCGTACGGATGTTAAGATATTCAATTTTAGTCATGAAAAAATTATAAAAAAATTAGAAATTCATCTTGCATGTCAGGATTAGAAAAATCCGGTAAAAGTACCTCCGACAACGAGACTCGTTCCCGATTTACAAGATTAATTTTTAAAATGATTTTTCGACGATCCAACCGTACGGATGTTAAGATATATCAATTTTAGTCCTATGAAAAAATTATAAAAAAATTAGAAATTCATCTTGCATGTCAGATTAGAAAAATCCGGTAAAAGTACCCCTCCCCAACGAGACTCGTTCCCGATTTACAAGATTAATTTTTAAAATGATTTTTTCGACGATCCAACCGTACGGATGTTAAGATATTCAATTTTAGTCATATGAAAAATTATAAAAAAATTAAAATTCATCTTGCATGTCAGGATTAGAAAAATCCGTAAAGTACTACTCGACAACGAGACTCGTTCCCGATTTACAAGATTAATTTTTAAAATGATTTTTCGACGATCCAACCGTACGGATGTTAAGATATATCAATTTTAGTCATATGAAAAAATTATAAAAAATTAGAAATTCATCTTGCATGTCAGGATTAGAAAAATCCGGTAAAAGTACCCTCCGACAACGAGACTCGTTCCCGATTTACAAGATTAATTTTTAAAATGATTTTTTCGACGATCCAACCGTACGGATGTTAAGATATATCAATTTTAGTCCTATGAAAAAATTATAAAAAAATTAGAAATTCATCTTGCATGTCAGGATTAGAAAAATCCGGTAAAAGTACCCCTCCCACAACGAGACTCGTTCCCGATTTACAAGATTAATTTTTAAAATGATTTTTTCGACGATCCAACCGTACGGATGTTAAGATATATCAATTTTAGTCATATGAAAAAATTATAAAAAAATTAGAAATTCATCTTGCATGTCAGGATTAGAAAAATCCGTAAAAGTACCTCTCACAACGAGACTCGTTCCCGATTTACAAGATTAATTTTTAAAATGATTTTTCGACGATCCAACCGTACGGATGTTAAGATATATCAATTTTATTCATATGAAAAAATTATAAAAAATTGAAATTCATCTTGCATGTCAGGATTAGAAAAATCCGGTAAAAGTACCCCCCCGACAACGAGACTCGTTCCCGATTTACAAGATTAATTTTTAAAATGATTTTTTCGACGATCCAACCTACGGATGTTAAGATATCAATTTTAGTCCTATGAAAAAATTATAAAAAAATTAGAAATTCATCTTGCATGTCAGGATTAGAAAAATCCGGTAAAAGTACCCCTCCCACAACGAGACTCGTTCCCGATTTACAAGATTAATTTTTAAAATGATTTTTTCGACGATCCAACCGTACGGATGTTAAGATATCAATTTTAGTCATATGAAAAATTATAAAAAAATTAGAAATTCATCTTGCATGTCAGGATTAGAAAAATCCGTAAAAGTACTACTCCTCGACAACGAGACTCGTTCCCGATTTACAAGATTAATTTTTAAAATGATTTTTTCGACGATCCAACCGTACGGATGTTAAGATATATCAATTTTAGTCATATGAAAAAATTATAAAAAATTAGAAATTCATCTTGCATGTCAGGATTAGAAAAATCCGGTAAAAGTACCCTCCCCAACGAGACTCGTTCCCGATTTACAAGATTAATTTTTAAAATGATTTTTTCGACGATCCAACCGTACGGATGTTAAGATATATCAATTTTAGTCCTATGAAAAAATTATAAAAAATTAGAAATTCATCTTGCATGTCAGGATTAGAAAAATCCGGTAAAAGTACCCCTCCCACAACGAGACTCGTTCCCGATTTACAAGATTAATTTTTAAAATGATTTTTCGACGATCCAACCGTACGGATGTTAAGATATTCAATTTTAGTCATATGAAAAAATTATAAAAAATTAGAAATTCATCTTGCATGTCAGATTAGAAAAATCCGGTAAAAGTACTACTCCCGACAACGAGACTCGTTCCCGATTTACAAGATTAATTTTTAAAATGATTTTTCGACGATCCAACCGTACGGATGTTAAGATATATCAATTTTAGTCCTATGAAAAAATTATAAAAAATTAGAAATTCATCTTGCATGTCAGGATTAGAAAAATCCGGGTAAAAGTACCCCTCCCGACTACGAGACTCGTTCCCCGATTTGCAAGATTAATTTTTTAAAATAATTTTTTCGACGATCCAACCGTACGGATGTTAAGATATTTCAATTTTAGTCATATGAAAAAATTATAAAAAATTAAAATATTCATCCTTGAACGTCAGGAATAGAAAAACTCCCAGTTTAAAGTACCTACTTCGGATAACGAGACGTGCTTCCCGATTTACCAGATTAATTTTTAAAATGAATTTTCGACGATCCAACCGTACGGATGTTAAGATATATCAATTTTTATTCATATGAACAAAATATTAAAAAATTTGAGATTCATCTTGCATGTCAGGATTTAGAAAAATCAGGTAAAATACCCCTCCCGACAACGAGACTCGTTCCCAGCTTTACAGGAAAGACAGCTGAAGTTAACATAGGCTTAATGACAAAGAAGCAGCTTAAGCATAAGCTGAAAGATGTTAAGAATGCAAACAAGGTAAAATCACCTAGGAAAAACAGGAATGGAAAGGAAGGTGTGAATAAAAGCAATAACTATAAATCTGTTCCTGATGCTCCTAGGAAAGCGTGTCATAACTGTGGAAGTTCTAACCATCTGGCTTCTTTTTGCAGGAAGAATAAGAATATTAACTCCTTATCTACAAAATCAGGAGTTAAGAGTCAGTCTGTTAGATACAAACCACAAGATCCTTGTTTTCATTGTGGTAGTTTATGGCATTCCATTTATACTTGTAAGGAATATCATAGTTTGTACTATGATTATTATCAAATAAAACCTTCTTTAAAGAAAGTTTCTGTGGTTCCTTCTAGTGTAAGTTCTGATTCAAAGTCTGGTAGTATAAGTTCTGATAAGAAAACTGTTAACATAAAATCTGATGCTAAATCCGCTGCAAATGTTAACAAACCTAAAAAGGCCAAAGGATCCAAGCAAGTCTGGGTCCTTAAAACTAATAATTAGTGGTCTTTTTGATTGCAGGGCAACAGGAAAAATATTTTAGTTCTGGACAGTGGATGTTCAGGACATATGACTGGAAATAAGGCCCTGCTATCAGACTTTGTGGAGAAAGCTGGCCCAAGTGTTTCTTATGGAGATGGCAACATTGGAAAAAACTTTGGGATATGGCAATATCAATCTTGGGAATGTCATCATTAAAGATGTAGCTCTGGTCTCAGGACTTAAACACAACTTACTGAGTATAAGTCAAATCTGTGACAGAGGTTATCATGTTGATTTCTTTGCAGAACATTGTGAAATAGTTAGTAAGTCTAAAGAAAAAATTGTTCTGAAGGGATTCAGGCGTGGTAACATTTATGAAGCTAAGCTTTCAACAAGTTCTGATGGTTCTGCAATCTGTTTAGTAAGTAGAGCCTCAACTGAAGAAAGCTGGAATTGGCACAAGAAACTCTCTCATTTAAACTTCAACAAGATAAATGAACTGATCAAGAAAGATCTTGTGAGAGGACTGCCAAAATCAGTGTTTGTTCCTGATGGTCTTTGTGACTCATGTCAGAAGGCTAAATAAAGAAAATCTTTGTTCTAGAGCAAGACTGAATCATCAATTCTTGAGCCTTATTATCTGCTTCATGTTGATCTATTTGGTCCAGTGAATGTCATGTCTTTTGTAAAGAAGAAATATTCGTTGGTCATAGTAGATGAGTTCACCAGATACACATGGGTGTATTTCTTGCACACAAAAAGTGAAACTGCATCTATCCTGATTGATCATGTCAAACATCTGGATAAATTGATCAAAGATTCTGTGAAAATTTTGAGGAGTGATAATGGCACTGAATTCAAGAATCTGATAATGGAAGAGTTCTGCAAAAATCATGGAATAAAGCAGGAATTTTCTGCTCCTGGAACTCCACAGCAAAATGGAGTTGTTGAAAGGAAGAATAGAACTCTCATTGAAGCTGCACGAACAATGCTTGAAGAAGCAAAGCTTCCAACCTATTTCTGGGCTGAAGCTGTGCAGACTGCTTGTTTTACTCAAAATGCAACACTCATTAACAAGCATGGAAAAACACCATATGAGATGGTGAAGAACAAGAAGCCAAATCTCAAATACTTTCATGTATTTGGATGTAAGTGTTTTGTTCTCAAGACTCATCCTGAACAGCTATCCAAGTTTGATCTAAAAGCTGATGAGGGAATCTTTGTTGGATATCCACTTTCTACAAAAGCCTTCAGAGTCTATAATTTGAGAACAAAAGTGGTCATGGAATCTATCAATGTCTCTTTTGATGACAAGAAGATCACTGGACTTGAAGATTGCATTGATCATGATCAGCTGAGATTTGAAAATGAAAGATTCATATTCTGATACCTCAAGTCCTGACAGTCTAAGTCCTGATACTGTAAATTCTGATGGATTAAACTCTGATGTTATTGAAACTGTGGTGACTACGTCAAAGGAAGATGCACCAATGCAGGGGGAGCATACTCAAGATATTATCACATCTCAAGAAGCATCAGAACATACATCTGGCTCTTCAAATTCTGATTCGTCAAGTTCTGATAAGCCAAGTACTGACAGTACTGAAAATCTAAATACTGAAGGATCCAACTCAGAGAGCATAGTTTCAGGGGGAGCATCAGAAAATGAAACCGAAGACAGCATGAATCATGGGGGAGCATCCAGTTCTAGAGAAAATCTTCCATCTGCAAGGAAGTGGACAAAATCACATACACCTGATTTGATAATTGGAAATCCTGAGGCAGGTGTCAGAACTAGAACAGGTACTTCGAATGAATGTCTTTACAATTCTTTTCTCTCTCAGTCTGAGCCAAAGAAAGTGGAAGAAGCTCTTCAAGATGCTGATTGGGTGCAAGCAATGCAGGAAGAGTTGAATGAATTTGAAAGAAACAAAGTCTGGACCTTAGTGCCAAGACCTAAGAATAGATCGGTTGTTGGTACAAAGTGGGTATTCAGAAACAAAACTGACAGTGATGGCATAATTGTAAGGAACAAGGCAAGGCTGGTTGCAAAAGGATATTCTCAACAGGAGGGAATTGACTATGATGAAACATTTGCTCCAGTTGCTAGGTTAGAAGCCATAAGGATATTCATGGCTTATGCTGCTCACAAAAAGTTTACTGTCTTTCAAATGGATGTGAAAAGTGCTTTTCTCAATGGAGAATTGGAAGAGGAAGTATATGTTGAACAACCTCCAGGCTTTGTAGATTCCAAACATCCAGATTATGTCTACAGGCTTGATAAAGCACTTTATGGACTTAAGCAAGCTCCTAGAGCATGGTATGAGACTTTAGCTCAGTTTCTTCTGGAAAGTGGATTCAACAGAGGAACTATTGACAAAACACTGTTCTATCTCAACCATGGCAAGGACTTACTTTTGATCCAGATTTATGTTGATGATATTATTTTTGGGTCTCCAAATGACAAACTTTGCAAAAAGTTTGCCAAACTAATGCAGTCAAGATATCAGATGAGTATGATGGGAGAACTCAGTTATTTTTTGGGCCTTCAAGTCAAACAGAGTGAAGAAGGAACTTTTATTTGTCAATCTAAGTACACCAGAAACTTGCTGAAGAAATTTAGAATGCAAGACTGTTCAAGTGCATCCACTCTCATGGCCACTGCAACAAAACTGGATAAGGATACTGGTAATTCAGTAGATATTACTGATTACAGAGGTATGATTGGCTCACTTCTCTATCTAACTGCTAGTAGACCAGATATCATGTTTGCTACCTGTCTTTGTGCAAGATTTCAAGCAGATCCAAGAGAACCTCACTTAACAGCTGTAAAAAGAATCTTTAAGTATCTTAAAGGAACAGCTGATCTAGGATTATGGTATCCTAGAGAATCAGATTTTAAATTAATAGGTTACTCAGATGCAGATTTCGCAGGTTGCAAAATTGACAGGAAAAGCACAAGTGGTAGCTGCCAATTTCTTGGAGGCAGGTTGGTTTCTTGGTATAGCAAGAAACAAAAGTCAATTTCCACATCAACTGCAGAAGCAGAGTATATTGCTGCAGGAAGCTGCTGTGCACAGATTCTCTGGATGAAGAATCAGTTACTGGATTATGGGTTAACATATTTCAAAATCCCTATTTACTGTGATAATCAAAGTGCTATTGCTATGACAGGTAATCCAGTTCAACACTCTATGACAAAGCACATCAGCATCAGGTACCATTTCATCAGGGAACATGTGGATGAAGGTACAGTGGAATTGCATTTTGTTCCCACAGATCAACAAGTAGCAGATATCTTCACAAAACCACTGTGTGAAGCTACCTTTTCAAAATTGGTAAATGAACTTGGAATGATTTCAGGTTCTTTCTCTAAATCTGCTTAAACTTGTTCTATGTTATCAGACTTTATGATCAGTATTTACAGAATTAATCTCTTTGTATATTCTGTGCATTAATTGATAAATGTCTTTAAGTACTGACTGTTGTCTGATATATGTTTCTAAACTCTGATAAGTGATATGTCTGTTTCAGTAACTATTCAATCCTATGAGGATAACTGTGCTAGATACTGATCTAGTAATCTTCAATAAACAAATGATTCCATGGAAGAAGTAATTATTTCAGTGGAAATCTTATGACACTAGCAAATTCTGATAACTGAGCTTAGTTAAGTTTACTTTGTATATCTTATTACTAAGTCACAAATTAGAATAATGCTACTCATCTGTTAAGTTCTGATTCTAGTAAAACTGCTGAATGTACTAAGTGCTGATAAACCTCACTTATCAAAAGAAGAAGAACAAGAATCAAAGAATAATATCAGGTACTCCTTTGAGATCTAGAGTAAAAATGTGAATGGGACGACCCAAGTGCATTGCTGGTATTAAGTAAATATGCATTAGAAAAGCAAAATATTTTCTTGGTGACTTTTCACACTCTATGATTACTGGAGAAATACTCTGATAATAGCATAAATTCTGATAAGCAGTCGTGACTCACTTACACTGAGAAGCCACTGTAAAAGAGAATTTTAAAGATGCATAAAATTAGCACAAAAACAGTTGAGGTGGACTCATGCATGAACTCATTTATCAGTAGGTTTCAGGATAATGACAGCTCTTTAGCAAAATTTTAATTATGACTTATTTCTAAGATGTACTGAAGTAGATCAGACTTTACTCTTTGTCTGTTATTTAGCTTAATGCACACACTAATCACTCCATCTGAATGATGAAAATTTCTGTGGTGGTCTATGTTATTTTAGATAAACAGTCATTGTGTCATTTTTGCACAAATTCTGAGGACAAGTTCTAGTTACACGTTCTGATGATTAAGTTCTGACGTTCATAACTAAGAACTTGTATGAGTATTTACTAAGATGAGCATTCCTTTTTTCGAGTTAAGAAATTATGTTCTGATGACTGTTAAGTTCTGGTATAGGTCTAAGTTCTGATTTCTCAGTCTAATCCTTTACTTGGCTTATCTTTGAATGAAATTTAATAACAGTCTCAGTTTGTACTCGCATATGTTGAAGTGGAAGATTAATAGTCACTATGATTAGGATTAATGGTTTTGTACTTGAACAGTCCACTGTTTCTTGTGTCTTGTGCGGTCTAGACCATGATTCCTCTTTCCAATGACTGTTATTCTTTTTCAAAGTCTAGGGAGACGAGGTAGAATTAATTCTACCTGTCAGCATTAAATATCTTTGCGTCTCTTGGCATTCTCTTGCCTATATACACAGCCACTTCACATTAGTCTTCTCATCACACTTGTATCACAAATTCAGTCTTGTTTTTCATTTACTATCACAAATGGCTGAATTTGGCTGGTTCTACAATTACGGTGATGAGACTGTGCATGTCTTTTTGAATGGAATTCCAACTCCCAAGGAATCCAAATCAACAAGGAAGTACAAGAAACAGAGGGCACAAAGGCCAGTTTCAGATGATGAGGAGGAAGCAGCTAAGGAAGGGGATCAGGAATCTCTGATCTCACAAGACAAGGAATTTGCTCCAGTCACTTCTTCTCCATCAACTCCATCTCAGGAACCTGTATCTGACAAGGCTAATTCACATTCTATGTCTCTTGTTGATCCAGGCACAAGTGCTGAAATTGATATTCAGAACCTGGTTGTGCCTGAAATACTTTTCTTAGAAGCTCCAACAGCAAATAATCCTTCCACAACACCTGTTACTGATGCTGTTCAAACTCCTGAGTTATCACTAACACCTTCTCTGCATCAAGATGCTGATGATCAGATTTTAGGTGAGCATCAGGATATGGCTGTTGATCAGAACTTAGTATCAGATCAGCAATTAGAGGATGTTGAAGCCTCCATTGCTACTCACACAGTTGTCTTATCAGAAGATACTGATTCTCTAAGTTCTGATGCTGCAAATGTTGGAGATACTGGTGAGGCTGCTACAACTGTAGATGCTGATGAAGCAGGTCCTTCAGGACATACTCCTCCACTGACTCTTCCTAAGTCTGAACTGGTAAAGGAGTTTATTATCAGGGATGCACCAGTACCTTGGAGTGAAACTCCTGCAGGTCAGGAGTGGACTAAGGAATGGAACTCAGTTTCATGTGTTCCAAATGCTTTACATCTTGCTGAGCACTTGACTAAAGCTGATGAAATGTTACATTCTGATGATTTTAAAACCCAGCTTAGAGTCACTACATTGAGTACTAAACATCTACAAGGTCTTCATTCCAACACTCATGCAGAGCTACACAAGATTCAGGAGAACTTTATCAAACAGGAACAAGTTTGGAAAATTGATAAGAAAAAGTTCTTCCAACCTACCATTGACAGGGTTGCTTATATTGAGAAAACTCAAGAGAAGCAACAAGCTCAGATTGATCAAATTCTGATAAATCAAGCTTCTCAGCAATCGCAACTTACTGCAATCCAGACCTCAGTGGAACTACTTATCTCTCTTTTATTACCTGCTGATGCCAAAAAGGGGGAGAAGGTAATTAAGTCCAAATGCAAAACCAACAAGTCACTGCAAGGAAAGGATGATGGAAAAGATGACCAAGGAAACTCTACAATGGGTAGTGGTCATAGTCAAGGTAGAAGGTTTACATCAAGACAAGCTAGTCACAGAACAAGTTCTGATACTGGGAAAAGAATAAGTTCTGCTGCTGGTAAAAGGATAAGTTCTGATGAACTTCTAGATCTTGATGTGGAAATGTCAAGACAGTTATTTCTTCAAGAAAATCCAGGGATGGACTTGGAAAGTTTAAAGGAAGAAGAAGCCAGACTTAAATCAGAGAAAGTCACATCTAAATCTGAAGCTTCTGGTAAAAAGTTACTTCCAAAACCTAAAGGCATTGTGATCAAAGAAAGGATACATACTGAAGAAACTTTGGCTAGATCACAACCACAGATAGATCCAAGGGTAAAGGAAAGGTTGGTGAACCTATCAAGCCTTATGTACCTCCTGAGGAAGAAGAAATTACTGATGGAAAAGATGATCTTGCTCTGACTTCAAGAAAAGTTCTTAAAACAACCTCTGACATGGCTCAAGTTGTTCAGAGTTAAGAAATTGTAAGTTCTGATATTCAGAAGAAGCAAGTAACCTCTGACAGTGCTCAAGTTAACTTGATATCAGAAAATAAATCTAAAACACTCCTAGCAGGATTCACTAAAGCAAAACAGACTCAATCTTTGAAGACTACTCCAAGTGGTTTTGAAGCAAGAGTAGTTACTGGAAAGGAAGCTAGAGATAAAACTGGATTGGGAAGTGCTGATGAAAGAAGAGTACACAACACTACCGATGATCCAACTTCCTTGAGTGAACCAGGTATTGGAGCAACTCCTGAGAGATTGAATCAACTAGAATCTATACAGATGGTTTATCATACCTACTTGAAAGAATATATCATGTTGTATTTCATGACAGATGGTAGGGTTTATCATATAAGACAAAATGCCATTCCTTTGAAGTATTTTGAAGAATTGGAGCATGTACTTTTCTTACTTCAAGTGGATAACAGAATAACAGAGACTGCTGCAAACTACTTAAAAGAACAGATTCAGAGACAGAAAAGGCTTTATTCTGTTAAGTCTGACAGCAGATATGTTCCAAAGTACAGAAATCACAATGGTGATATTGTTGATATGAAGCCTAATACTGCACAGATCAGAACATATCTTGGTATTAAGGGGCTTGAATTCAATCTAGAGTCTAACAAAGCTTATGTCATAAGACTAGATCGGGAGTTGAGAAAAGCAAAGATTAATGATCTCAGAGCTGCAATATTTTAAACTGGTGAAGATACTGCAGAGCTTAAAGATGTCAAACGGAGAATGATTGATGAACTCAGATATGCTGAGAAATGTTTGTTGAAGAATTATCTCAGAACAACTCCTGACATCAGAGAGATCAGAAAATGATGAAGCCAAGTCAAAGATCTACAACTACTTAAATTCTGATGTGTATACAGACTAAAGTTGTTATCAGAAATTGAATTGGTAAAAGCTTTAAGGACTGTAAGTTGTAGTTATCTTGTCTATTTCTCATGCATTTGTACTTAATGTTTTTGACATCATCAAATATCTGTTAAACTTGTATATTTTGCTAATTTACAAGTTGGGGGAGATTGTTAGATATATTTGATAATGTCATGGCTAATATGTTTTATGTTTAGATTTCAGATCTTATTTGAACAGAACAAATCAGTACTTAACTGATCAGTACTTATACTGGACGTCAGAACTTAAGGAATATCAGTACTTATGTTATCAGGAGATAAGCATCAGGAGATAGATATCAGAACTTAAGTGCTGAAGGACGATCAGATAAGGACAATAGCTGATTAAAGTTAAGAAGATCAAGATAAACATAAGAAGAGATATGCATGAAGAAGGAATTCTGTGAAGAATGGAATACTTGGAATAGAAGATATCTGATTGATATATATTAGGAAGCAGAATTATATTCCATATCAATTAGCGATTATCTTGTAACTGTGTAGTATATAAACACAGACATAGGGTTTACACTATAAGTGTTATCATTATCGAGAATATTATTTACTGTAACCCTAGCAGCTCTCGTGATATTTTGTTCATCACTGAGAGATAACAGTTCCAGATTATAACAGAGTTTATTGTTTCAATAAAGTTTGTTTTCTGTTACATAAGTTCTTGAAGTTTGATTTGATTGTAATAAACACTGTATTCACCCCCTCTACAGTGAAAGTGTGACCTAACAGAAAAAATTATAAAAAAATTAGAAATTCATCTTGCATGTCAGGATTATAAAAATCCGGTAAAAGTACCCCTCTAGACAACGAGACTCGTTCCCGATTTACAAGATTAATTTTTAAAATGATTTTTTCGACGATCCAACCGTACGGATGTTAAGATATTTCAATGTTAGTCATATGAAAAAATTATAAAAAAATTAGAAATTCATCTTGCATGTCAGGATTAGAAAAATTCGGTAAAGTACCCATCCCCACAACGAGACTCGTTCCCGATTTACAAGATTAATTTTTAAAATGTTTTTTTCGACGATCCAACCCTACGGATGTTAAGATATATCAATTTTTGTCCTATGAAAAAATTATAAAAAAATTAGAAATTCATCTTGCATGTCAGGATTAGAAAAATCCGGTAAAAGTACCCCTCCAGACAACGAGACTCGTTCCCGATTTGACAAGATTAATTTTTAAAATGATTTTTTCGACGATCCAACCGTACGGATGTTAAGATATTCAATTTTAGTCATATGAAAAAATTATAAAAAAAATTAGAAATTCATCTTGAACTGTCAGAATTAGAAAAATCCAGGTAAAGTACTACCTCCGACAACGAGACTCGTTCCCGATTTACAAGATTAATTTTTAAAATGAATTTTTCGACGATCCAACCGTACGGATGTTAAGATATATCAATTTTAGTCATATGAAAAAATTATTAAAAAATTAGAAATTCATCTTGCATGTCAGGATTAGAAAAATCCGGTAAAAGTACCCCTCCCGACAACGAGACTCGTTCCCGATTTACAAGATTAATTTTTAAAATGAATTTTTTCGACGATCCAACCGTACGGATGTTAAGATATATCAATTTTAGTCCTATGAAAAAATTATAAAAAAATTAGAAATTCATCTTGCATGTCAGGATTAGAAAAATCCGGTAAAAGTACCCCTCCCTAGACAACGAGACTCGTTCCCGATTTACAAGATTAATTTTTAAAATGATTTTTTCGACGATCCAACCGTACGGATGTTAAGATATTTCAATTTTAGTCATATGAAAAAATTATAAAAAAATTAGAAATTCATCTTGCACGTCAGAATTAGAAAAATCCAGTAAAAGTACTACTCCGGACAACGAGACTCGTTCCCGATTTACAAGATTAATTTTTAAAATGATTTTTTCGACGATCCAACCGTACGGATGTTAAGATATATCAATTTTAGTCCTATGAAAAAATTATAAAAAAATTAGAAATTCATCTTGCATGTCAGGATTAGAAAAATCCGGTAAAAGTACCCCTCCCGACAACGAGACTCGTTCCCGATTTACAAGATTAATTTTTAAAATGAATTTTTTCGACGATCCAACCGTACGGATGTTAAGATATTTCAATTTTAGTCATATGAAAAAATTATAAAAAAATTAGAAATTCATCTTGCATGTCAGGATTAGAAAAATCCAGGTAAAAGTACCCTCCGGATAACGAGACGTCGTTCCCGATTTACAAGATTAATTTTTAAAATGAATTTTTCGACGATCCAACCGTACGGATGTTAAGATATATCAATTTTAGTCATATGAAAAAATTATTAAAAAATTTGAGAATTCATCTTGCATGTCAGGATTAGAAAAATCCGGTAAAAGTACCCCTCCCGATCAACGAGACTCGTTCCCGATTTACAAGATTAATTTTTAAAATGATTTTTTCGACGATCCAACCGTACGGATGTTAAGATATATCAATTTTAGTCCTATGAAAAAATTATAAAAAAATTAGAAATTCATCTTGCATGTCAGGATTAGAAAAATCCGGTAAAAGTACCCCTCCCTACAACGAGACTCGTTCCCGATTTGCAAGATTAATTTTTAAAATGATTTTTTCGACGATCCAACCGTACGGATGTTAAGATATTTCAATTTTAGTCATATGAAAAAATTATAAAAAAATTAGAAATTCCATCTTGCATGTCAGATTAGAAAAATCCAGTAAAAGTACCCCTCCGACAACGAGACTCGTTCCCGATTTACAAGATTAATTTTTAAAATGAATTTTTCGACGATCCAACCGTACGGATGTTAAGATATATCAATTTTAGTCCTATGAAAAAATTATAAAAAAATTAGAAATTCATCTTGCATGTCAGGATTAGAAAAATCCGGTAAAAGTACCCCTCCCGACAACGAGACTCGTTCCCGATTTACAAGATTAATTTTTAAAATGATTTTTTCGACGATCCAACCGTACGGATGTTAAGATATTCAATTTTAGTCATATGAAAAAATTATAAAAAAATTAGAAATTCATCTTGCATGTCAGGAATTAGAAAAATCCGGTAAAAGTACCCCTCCCGACAACGAGACTCGTTCCCGATTTACAAGATTAATTTTTAAAATGAATTTTTCGACGATCCAACCGTACGGATGTTAAGATATATCAATTTTATTCATATGAAAAAATTATAAAAAAATTAGAAATTCATCTTGCATGTCAGGATTAGAAAAATCCGGTAAAAGTACCCCTCCCGACAACGAGACTCGTTCCCGATTTACAAGATTAATTTTTAAAATGATTTTTTCGACGATCCAACCGTACGGATGTTAAGATATATCAATTTTAGTCCTATGAAAAAATTATAAAAAAATTAGAAATTCATCTTGCATGTCAGGATTAGAAAAATCCGGTAAAAGTACCCCTCCCACAACGAGACTCGTTCCCGATTTACAAGATTAATTTTTAAAATGATTTTTTCGACGATCCAACCGTACGGATGTTAAGATATATCAATTTTAGTCATATGAAAAAATTATAAAAAAATTAGAAATTCATCTTGCATGTCAGGAATTAGAAAAATCCGGTAAAAGTACCTACTCCGACAACGAGACTCGTTCCCGATTTACAAGATTAATTTTTAAAATGAATTTTTCGACGATCCAACCGTACGGATGTTAAGATATATCAATTTTAGTCATATGAAAAAATTATAAAAAATTTGAAATTCATCTTGCATGTCAGGATTAGAAAAATCCGGTAAAAGTACCCCTCCCGACAACGAGACTCGTTCCCGATTTACAAGATTAATTTTTAAAATGATTTTTTCGACGATCCAACCGTACGGATGTTAAGATATATCAATTTTAGTCCTATGAAAAAATTATAAAAAAATTAGAAATTCATCTTGCATGTCAGGATTAGAAAAATCCGGTAAAAGTACCCCTCCCTACAACGAGACTCGTTCCCGATTTACAAGATTAATTTTTAAAATGATTTTTTCGACGATCCAACCGTACGGATGTTAAGATATTTCAATTTTAGTCATATGAAAAAATTATAAAAAAATTAGAAATCATCTTGCATGTCAGAATTAGAAAAATCCAGTAAAAGTACCTACTCCGACAACGAGACTCGTTCCCGATTTACAAGATTAATTTTTAAAATGAATTTTTCGACGATCCAACCGTACGGATGTTAAGATATATCAATTTTAGTCCTATGAAAAAATTATAAAAAAATTAGAAATTCATCTTGCATGTCAGGATTAGAAAAATCCGGTAAAAGTACCCCTCCCGACAACGAGACTCGTTCCCGATTTGCAAGATTAATTTTTAAAATGATTTTTTCGACGATCCAACCGTACGGATGTTAAGATATTTCAATTTTAGTCATATGAAAAAATTATAAAAAAATTAGAAATTCATCTTGAACGTCAGAATTAGAAAAATCCAGTAAAAGTACTACTAACGAGACGTGTTCCCGATTTACAAGATTAATTTTTAAAATGAAATTTTCGACGATCCAACCGTACGGATGTTAAGATATATCAATTTTATTCATATGAAAAAATTATTAAAAAATTTGAAATTCATCTTGCATGTCAGGATTAGAAAAATCCGGTAAAAGTACCCCTCCCGACAACGAGACTCGTTCCCGATTTACAAGATTAATTTTTAAAATGATTTTTTCGACGATCCAACCGTACGGATGTTAAGATATATCAATTTTAGTCCTATGAAAAAATTATAAAAAAATTAGAAATTCATCTTGCATGTCAGGATTAGAAAAATCCGGTAAAAGTACCCCTCCCGACAACGAGACTCGTTCCCGATTTGCAAGATTAATTTTTAAAATGATTTTTTCGACGATCCAACCGTACGGATGTTAAGATATATCAATTTTAGTCATATGAAAAAATTATAAAAAAATTAGAAATTCATCTTGCATGTCAGGATTAGAAAAATCCGGTAAAAGTACCTACTCCGACAACGAGACTCGTTCCCGATTTACAAGATTAATTTTTAAAATGAATTTTTCGACGATCCAACCGTACGGATGTTAAGATATATCAATTTTAGTCATATGAAAAAATTATAAAAAAATTAGAAATTCATCTTGCATGTCAGGATTAGAAAAATCCGGTAAAAGTACCCCTCCCGACAACGAGACTCGTTCCCGATTTACAAGATTAATTTTTAAAATGATTTTTTCGACGATCCAACCGTACGGATGTTAAGATATATCAATTTTAGTCCTATGAAAAAATTATAAAAAAATTAGAAATTCATCTTGCATGTCAGGATTAGAAAAATCCGGTAAAAGTACCCCTCCCAACAACGAGACTCGTTCCCGATTTACAAGATTAATTTTTAAAATGATTTTTTCGACGATCCAACCGTACGGATGTTAAGATATATCAATTTTAGTCATATGAAAAAATTATAAAAAAATTAGAAATTCATCTTGCATGTCAGGAATTAGAAAAATCCAGGTAAAAGTACCCTCTCCGACAACGAGACTCGTTCCCGATTTACAAGATTAATTTTTAAAATGAATTTTTCGACGATCCAACCGTACGGATGTTAAGATATATCAATTTTAGTCATATGAAAAAATTATAAAAAAATTAGAAATTCATCTTGCATGTCAGGATTAGAAAAATCCGGTAAAAGTACCCTCCCGACAACGAGACTCGTTCCCGATTTACAAGATTAATTTTTAAAATGATTTTTTCGACGATCCAACCGTACGGATGTTAAGATATATCAATTTTAGTCCTATGAAAAAATTATAAAAAAATTAGAAATTCATCTTGCATGTCAGGATTAGAAAAATCCGGTAAAAGTACCCCTCCCAACAACGAGACTCGTTCCCGATTTGCAAGATTAATTTTTAAAATGATTTTTTCGACGATCCAACCGTACGGATGTTAAGATATTTCAATTTTAGTCATATGAAAAAATTATAAAAAAATTAGAAATTCATCTTGCACGTCAGAATTAGAAAAATCCAGTAAAAGTACTACTCCGGACAATGAGACGTCGTTCCCGATTTACAAGATTAATTTTTAAAATGAATTTTTCGACTGATTCAACCGTACGGATGTTAAGATATATCAATTTTATTCATATGAAAAAATTATTAAAAAATTTGAAATTCATCTTGCATGTCAGTATTAGAAAAATCCGGTAAAAGTACCCCTCCCGTACAACGAGACTCGTTCCCGATTTACAAGATTAATTTTTAAAATGAATTTTTTCGACGATCCAACCGTACGGATGTTAAGATATATCAATTTTAGTCCTATGAAAAAATTATAAAAAAATTAGAAATTCATCTTGCATGTCAGGATTAGAAAAATCCGGTAAAAGTACCCCTCCCTACAACGAGACTCGTTCCCGATTTACAAGATTAATTTTTAAAATGATTTTTTCGACGATCCAACCGTACGGATGTTAAGATATATCAATTTTAGTCCTATGAAAAAATTATAAAAAAATTAGAAATTCATCTTGCACTGTCAGGAATTAGAAAAATCCGGTAAAAGTACTACTCCGGACAACGAGACGCGTTCCCGATTTACAAGATTAATTTTTAAAATGAATTTTTCGACGATCCAACCGTACGGATGTTAAGATATATCAATTTTAGTCCTATGAAAAAATTATAAAAAAATTAGAAATTCATCTTGCATGTCAGGATTAGAAAAATCCGGTAAAAGTACCCCTCCCGACAACGAGACTCGTTCCCGATTTGCAAGATTAATTTTTAAAATGATTTTTTCGACGATCCAACCGTACGGATGTTAAGATATTTCAATTTTAGTCATATGAAAAAATTATAAAAAAATTAAAAATTCATCTTGAACGTCAGAATTAGAAAAATCCAGTAAAAGTACTACTCCGGATAACGAGACGTGTTCCCGATTTACAAGATTAATTTTTAAAATGAAATTTTCGACGATCCAACCGTACGGATGTTAAGATATATCAATTTTATTCATATGAAAAAATTATTAAAAATTTTGAGATTCATCTTGCATGTCAGGATTAGAAAAATCCGGTAAAAATACCCCTCCCGTCAACGAGACTCGTTCCCGATTTACAAGATTAATTTTTAAAATAATTTTTTCGACGATCCAACCGTACGGATGTTAAGATATATCAATTTTAGTCCTATGAAAAAATTATAAAAAAATTAGAAATTCATCTTGCATGTCAGGATTAGAAAAATCCGGTAAAAGTACCCCTTCCTACAACGAGACTCGTTCCCGATTTGCAAGATTAATTTTTAAAATGATTTTTTCGACGATCCAACCGTACGGATGTTAAGATATTTCAATTTTAGTCATATGAAAAAATTATAAAAAAATTAGAAATCCATCTTGCACGTCAGAATTAGAAAAATCCAGTAAAAGTACTACTCCGGACAACGAGACGCGTTCCCGATTTACAAGATTAATTTTTAAAATTAAATTTTCGACTATCCAACCATACGGATGTTAAGATATATCAATTTTAGTCCTATGAAAAAATTATAAAAAAATTAGAAATTCATCTTGCATGTCAAGATTAGAAAAATCCGGTAAAAGTACCCCTCCCGACAACGAGACTCGTTCCCGATTTGCAAGATTAATTTTTAAAATAATTTTTTCGACGAACCAACCATACGGATGTTAAGATATTTCAATTTTAGTCATATGAAAAAATTATAAAAAAATTAAAAATTCATCTTGAACGTCAGAATTAGAAAAATCCAGTAAAAGTACTACTCCGGATAACGAGACGTGTTCCCGATTTACAAGATTAATTTTTAAAATGAATTTTTCGACGATCCAACCGTACGGATGTTAAGATATATCAATTTTAGTCATATGAAAAAATTATAAAAAATTAGAAATTCATCTTGCATGTCAGGATTAGAAAAATCCGGTAAAAGTACCCCTCCCGACAACGAGACTCGTTCCCGATTTACAAGATTAATTTTTAAAATGATTTTTTCGACGATCCAACCGTACGGATGTTAAGATATATCAATTTTAGTCCTATGAAAAAATTATAAAAAAATTAGAAATTCATCTTGCATGTCAGGATTAGAAAAATCCGGTAAAAGTACCCCTCCCAACAACGAGACTCGTTCCCGATTTACAAGATTAATTTTTAAAATGATTTTTTCGACGATCCAACCGTACGGATGTTAAGATATATCAATTTTAGTCATATGAAAAAATTATAAAAAAATTAGAAATTCATCTTGCATGTCAGGATTAGAAAAATCCGGTAAAAGTACCCTCTCCGACAACGAGACTCGTTCCCGATTTACAAGATTAATTTTTAAAATGAATTTTTCGACAATCCAACCGTACGGATGTTAAGATATATCAATTTTAGTCATATGAAAAAATTATTAAAAAATTAGAAATTCATCTTGCATGTCAGGATTAGAAAAATCCGGTAAAAGTACCCCTCCCGACAACGAGACTCGTTCCCGATTTACAAGATTAATTTTTAAAATGATTTTTTCGACGATCCAACCGTACGGATGTTAAGATATATCAATTTTAGTCCTATGAAAAAATTATAAAAAAATTAGAAATTCATCTTGCATGTCAGGATTAGAAAAATCCGGTAAAAGTACCCCTCCCTACAACGAGACTCGTTCCCGATTTGCAAGATTAATTTTTAAAATGATTTTTTCGACGATCCAACCGTACGGATGTTAAGATATTTCAATTTTAGTCATATGAAAAAATTATAAAAAAATTAGAAATTCATCTTGCATGTCAGGAATTAGAAAAATCCAGTAAAAGTACCTACTCCGAACAACGAGACTCGTTCCCGATTTACAAGATTAATTTTTAAAATTAATTTTTCGACTATCCAACCGTACGGATGTTAAGATATATCAATTTTAGTCCTATGAAAAAATTATAAAAAAATTAGAAATTCATCTTGCATGTCAAGATTAGAAAAATCCGGTAAAAGTACCCCTCCCGACAACGAGACTCGTTCCCGATTTGCAAGATTAATTTTTAAAATGAATTTTTTCGACGATCCAACCGTACAGGATGTTAAGATATTTCAATTTTAGTCATATGAAAAAATTATAAAAAAATTAGAAATTCATCTTGAACGTCAGAATTAGAAAAATCCAGTAAAAGTACTACTCGACAACGAGACGTGTTCCCGATTTACAAGATTAATTTTTAAAATGAAATTTTTCGACGATCCAACCGTACGGATGTTAAGATATATCAATTTTAGTCATATGAAAAAATTATTAAAAAAATTAGAAATTCATCTTGCATGTCAGGATTAGAAAAATTCGGTAAAAGTACCCCTCCCGACAACGAGACTCGTTCCCGATTTACAAGATTAATTTTTAAAATGATTTTTTCGACGATCCAACCAGTACGGATGTTAAGATATATCAATTTTAGTCCTATGAAAAAATTATAAAAAAATTAGAAATTCATCTTGCATGTCAGGATTAGAAAAATCCGGTAAAAGTACCCCTCCCAACAACGAGACTCGTTCCCGATTTGCAAGATTAATTTTTAAAATGATTTTTTCGACTGATCCAACCGTACGGATGTTAAGATATATCAATTTTAGTCATATAAAAAATTATAAAAAAATTAGAAATTCATCTTGCACGTCAGAATTAGAAAAATCCAGTAAAAGTACTACTCTCGACAACGAGACGCGTTCCCGATTTACAAGATTAATTTTTAAAATGAATTTTCGACGATCCAACCGTACGGATGTTAAGATATATCAATTTTATTCATATGAAAAAATTATTAAAAAATTTGAAATTCATCTTGCATGTCAGGATTAGAAAAATCCGGTAAAAGTACCCCTCCCGACAACGAGACTCGTTCCCGATTTACAAGATTAATTTTTAAAATGATTTTTTCGACGATCCAACCATACGGATGTTAAGATATATCAATTTTAGTCATATGAAAAAATTATAAAAAAATTAGAAATTCATCTTGCACTGTCAGGATTAGAAAAATCCAGGTAAAAGTACCCTCCCGACAACGAGACTCGTTCCCGATTTACAAGATTAATTTTTAAAATGAAATTTTCGACGATCCAACCGTACGGATGTTAAGATATATCAATTTTAGTCCTATGAAAAAATTATAAAAAAAATTGAAATTCATCTTGCATGTCAGGATTAGAAAAATCCGGTACAAGTACCCCTCCCGACAACGAGACTCGTTCCCGATTTACAAGATTAATTTTTAAAATGATTTTTTCGACGATCCAACCGTACGGATGTTAAGATATATCAATTTTAGTCCTATGAAAAAATTATAAAAAAATTTGAAATTCATCTTGCATGTCAGGATTAGAAAAATCCGGTAAAAGTACCTCTCCCGACAACGAGACTCGTTCCCGATTTACAAGATTAATTTTTAAAATGATTTTTTCGACGATCCAACCGTACGGATGTTAAGATATATCAATTTTAGTCCTATGAAAAAATTATAAAAAATTAGAAATTCATCTTGCATGTCAGGATTAGAAAAATCCGGTAAAAGTACCCCTCCAGACAACGAGACTCGTTCCCGATTTGCAAGATTAATTTTTAAAATGATTTTTTCGACGATCCAACCGTACGGATGTTAAGATATTTCAATTTTAGTCATATGAAAAAATTATAAAAAAATTAGAAATTCATCTTGCACGTCAGAATTAGAAAAATCCAGTAAAAGTACTACTCCCGAACAACGAGACGCGTTCCCGATTTACAAGATTAATTTTTAAAATGAAATTTTCGACGATCCAACCGTACGGATGTTAAGATATATCAATTTTAGTCCTATGAAAAAATTATAAAAAAATTAGAACCTCATCTTGCATGTCAAGATTAGAAAAATCCGGTAAAAGTACCCCTCCCGACTACGAGACTCGTTCCCGATTTGCAAGATTAATTTTTAAAATAATTTTTTCGACGATCCAACCGTACGGATGTTAAGATATTTCAATTTTAGTCATATGAAAAAATTATAAAAAAATTAAAAATTCATCTTGAACGTCAGAATTAGAAAAATCCAGTAAAAGTACTACTTCGGATAACGAGACGTGTTCCCGATTTACAAGATTAATTTTTAAAATGAAATTTTCGACGATCCAACCGTACGGATGTTAAGATATATCAATTTTATTCATATGAAAAAATTATTAAAAAATTTGAGATTCATCTTGCATGTCAGGATTAGAAAAATCCGGTAAAAGTACCCCTCCCGACAACGAGACTCGTTCCCGATTTACAGGAAAAGACAGCTGAAGTTAACATAGGCTTAATGACAAAGAAGCAGCTTAAGCATAAGCTGAAAGATGTTAAGAATGCAAACAAGGTAAAATCACCTAGGAAAAACAGGAATGGAAAGGAAGGTGTGAATAAAAGCAATAACTATAAATCTGTTCCTGATGCTCCTAGGAAAGCGTGTCATAACTGTGGAAGTTCTAACCATCTGGCTTCTTTTTGCAGGAAGAATAAGAATATTAACTCCTTATCTACAAAATCAGGAGTTAAGAGTCAGTCTGTTAGATACAAACCACAAGATCCTTGTATTCATTGTGGTAGTTTATGGCATTCCATTTATACTTGTAAGGAATATCATAGTTTGTACTATGATTATTATCAAATAAAACCTTCTTTAAAGAAAGTTTCTGTTGTTCCTTCTAGTGTAAGTTCTGATTCAAAGTCTGGTAGTATAAGTTCTGATAAGAAAACTGTTAACATAAAATCTGATGCTAAATCCGCTGCAAATGTTAACAAACCTAAAAAGGCCAAAGGATCCAAGCAAGTCTGGGTCCTTAAAACTAATAATTAGTGGTCTTTTTGATTGCAGGGCAACAGGAAAAATATTTTAGTTCTGGACAGTGGATGTTCAGGACATATGACTGGAAATAAGGCCCTGCTATCAGACTTTGTGGAGAAAGCTGGCCCAAGTGTTTCTTATGGAGATGACAACATTGGAAAAACTTTGGGATATGGCAATATCAATCTTGGGAATGTCATCATTAAAGATGTAGCTCTGGTCTCAGGACTTAAACACAACTTACTGAGTATAAGTCAAATCTGTGACAGAGGTTATCATGTTGATTTCTTTGCAGAACATTGTGAAATAGTTAGTAAATCTAAAGAAAAAATTGTTCTGAAGGGATTCAGGCGTGGTAACATTTATGAAGCTAAGCTTTCAACAAGTTCTGATGGTTCTGCAATCTGTTTAGTAAGTAGAGCCTCAACTGAAGAAAGCTGGAATTGGCACAAGAAACTCTCTCATTTAAACTTCAATAAGATAAATGAACTGATCAAGAAAGATCTTGTGAGAGGACTGCCAAAATCAGTGTTTGTTCCTGATGCTCTTTGTGACTCATGTCAGAAGGCTAAACAAAGAAAATCTTTGTTCAAGAGCAAGACTGAATCATCAATTCTTGAGCCTTATTATCTGCTTCATGTTGTTCTATTTGGTCCAGTGAATGTCATGTCTTTTGTAAAGAAGAAATATGCGTTGGTCATAGTAGATGAGTTCACCAGATACACATGGGTGTATTTCTTGCACACAAAAAGTGAAACTGCATCTATCCTGATTGATCATGTCAAACATCTGGATAAATTGATCAAAGATTCTGTGAAAATTTTGAGGAGTGATAATGGCACTGAATTCAAGAATTTGATAATGGAAGAGTTCTGCAAAAATCATGGAATAAAGCAAGAATTTTCTGCTCCTGGAACTCCACAGCAAAATGGAGTTGTTGAAAGGAAGAATAGAACTCTCATTGAAGCTGCACGAACAATGCTTGAAGAAGCAAAGCTTCCAACCTATTTCTGGGCTGAAGCTGTGCAGACTGCTTGTTTTACTCAAAATGCAACACTCATTAACAAGCATGGAAAAACACCATATGAGATGGTGAAGAACAAGAAGCCAAATCTCAAATACTTTCATGTATTTGGATGTAAGTGTTTTGTTCTCAAGACTCATCCTGAACAGCTATCCAAGTTTGATCTAAAAGCTGATGAGGGAATCTTTGTTGGATATCCACTTTCTACAAAAGCCTTCAGAGTCTATAATTTGAGAACAAAAGTGGTCATGGAATCTATCAATGTCTCTTTTGATGACAAGAAGATCACTGGACTTGAAGATTGCATTGATCATGATCAGCTGAGATTTGAAAATGAAGATTCATATTCTGATACCTCAAGTCCTGACAGTCTAAGTCCTGATACTGTAAATTCTGATGGATTAAACTCTGATGTTATTGAAACTGTGGTGACTACGTCAAAGGAAGATGCACCAATGCAGGGGGAGCATACTCAAGATATTATCACATCTCAAGAAGCATCAGAACATACATCTGGCTCTTCAAATTCTGATTCGTCAAGTTCTGATAAGCCAAGTACTGACAGTACTGAAAATCTAAATACTGAAGGATCCAACTCAGAGAGCATAGTTTCAGGGGGAGCATCAGAAAATGAAACCGAAGACAGCATGAATCATGGGGGAGCATCCAGTTCTAGAGAAAATCTTCCATCTGCAAGGAAGTGGACAAAATCACATACACCTGATTTGATAATTGGAAATCCTGAGGCAGGTGTCAGAACTAGAACAGGTACTTCGAATGAATGTCTTTACAATTCTTTTCTCTCTCAGTCTGAGCCAAAGAAAGTGGAAGAAGCTCTTCAAGATGCTGATTGGGTGCAAGCAATGCAGGAAGAGTTGAATGAATTTGAAAGAAACAAAGTCTGGACCTTAGTGCCAAGACCTAAGAATAGATCGGTTGTTGGTACAAAGTGGGTATTCAGAAACAAAACTGACAGTGATGGCATAATTGTAAGGAACAAGGCAAGGCTGGTTGCAAAAGGATATTCTCAACAGGAGGGAATTGACTATGATGAAACATTTGCTCCAGTTGCTAGGTTAGAAGCCATAAGGATATTCATGGCTTATGCTGCTCACAAAAAGTTTACTGTCTTTCAAATGGATGTGAAAAGTGCTTTTCTCAATGGAGAATTGGAAGAAGAAGTATATGTTGAACAACCTCCAGGCTTTGTAGATTCCAAACATCCAGATTATGTCTACAGGCTTGATAAAGCACTTTATGGACTTAAGCAAGCTCCTAGAGCATGGTATGAGACTTTAGCTCAGTTTCTTCTGGAAAGTGGATTCAACAGAGGAACTATTGACAAAACACTGTTCTATCTCAACCATGGCAAGGACTTACTTTTGATCCAGATTTATGTTGATGATATTATTTTTGGGTCTCCAAATGACAAACTTTGCAAAAAGTTTGCCAAACTAATGCAGTCAAGATATCAGATGAGTATGATGGGAGAACTCAGTTATTTTTTGGGCCTTCAAGTCAAACAGAGTGAAGAAGGAACTTTTATTTGTCAATCTAAGTACACCAGAAACTTGCTGAAGAAATTTAGAATGCAAGACTGTTCAAGTGCATCCACTCTCATGGCCACTGCAACAAAACTGGATAAGGATACTGGTAATTCAGTAGATATTACTGATTACAGAGGTATGATTGGCTCACTTCTCTATCTAACTGCTAGTAGACCAGATATCATGTTTGCTACCTGTCTTTGTGCAAGATTTCAAGCAGATCCAAGAGAACCTCACTTAACAGCTGTAAAAAGAATCTTTAAGTATCTTAAAGGAACAGCTGATCTAGGATTATGGTATCCTAGAGAATCAGATTTTAAATTAATAGGTTACTCAGATGCAGATTTCGCAGGTTGCAAAATTGACAGGAAAAGCACAAGTGGTAGCTGCCAATTTCTTGGAGGCAGGTTGGTTTCTTGGTATAGTAAGAAACAAAAGTCAATTTCCACATCAACTGCAGAAGCAGAGTATATTGCTGCAGGAAGCTGCTGTGCACAGATTCTCTGGATGAAGAATCAGTTACTGGATTATGGGTTAACATATTTCAAAATCCCTATTTACTGTGATAATCAAAGTGCTATTGCTATGACAGGTAATCCAGTTCAACACTCTATGACAAAGCACATCAGCATCAGGTACCATTTCATCAGGGAACATGTGGATGAAGGTACAGTGGAATTGCATTTTGTTCCCACAGATCAACAAGTAGCAGATATCTTCACAAAACCACTGTGTGAAGCTACCTTTTCAAAATTGGTAAATGAACTTGGAATGATTTCAGGTTCTTTCTCTAAATCTGCTTAAACTTGTTCTATGTTATCAGACTTTATGGTCAGTATTTACAGAATTAATCTCTTTGTATATTCTGTGCATTAATTGATAAATGTCTTTAAGTACTGACTGTTGTCTGATATTGTTTCTAAACTCTGATAAGTGATATGTCTGTTTCAGTAACTATTCAATCCTATGAGGATAACTGTGCTAGATACTGATCTAGTAATCTTCAATAAACAAATGATTCCATGGAAGAAGTAATTATTTCAGTGGAAATCTTATGACACTAGCAAATTCTGATAACTGAGCTTAGTTAAGTTTACTTTGTATATCTTATTACTAAGTCACAAATTAGAATAATGCTACTCATCTGTTAAGTTCTGATTCTAGTAAAACTGCTGAATGTACTAAGTGCTGATAAACCTCACTTATCAAAAGAAGAAGAACAAGAATCAAAGAATAATATCAGGTACTCCTTTGAGATCTAGAGTAAAAATGTGAATGGGACGACCCAAGTGCATTGCTGGTATTAAGTAAATATGCATTAGAAAAGCAAAATATTTTCTTGGTGACTTTTCACACTCTATGATTACTGGAGAAATACTCTGATAATAGCATAAATTCTGATAAGCAGTCGTGATTCACTTACACTGAGAAGCCACTGTAAAAGAGAATTTTAAAGATGCATAAAATTAGCACAAAAACAGTTGAGGTGGACTCATGCATGAACTCATTTATCAGTAGGTTTCAGGATAATGACAGCTCTTTAGCAAAATTTTAATTATGACTTATTTCTAAGATGTACTGAAGTAGATCAGACTTTACTCTTTGTCTGTTATTTAGCTTAATGCACACACTAATCACTCCATCTGAATGATGAAAATTTCTGTGGTGGTCTATGTTATTTTAGATAAACAGTCATTGTGTCATTTTTGCACAAATTCTGAGGACAAGTTCTAGTTACACGTTCTGATGATTAAGTTCTGACGTTCATAACTAAGAACTTGTATAAGTATTTACTAAGATGAGCATTCCTTTTTCGAGTTAAGAAATTATGTTCTGATGACTGTTAAGTTCTGGTATAGGTCTAAGTTCTGATTTCTCAGTCTAATCCTTTACTTGGCTTATCTTTGAATGAAATTTAATAACAGTCTCAGTTTGTACTCGCATATGTTGAAGTGGAAGATTAATAGTCACTATGATTAGGATTAATGGTTTTGTACTTGAACAGTCCACTGTTTCTTGTGTCTTGTGCGGTCTAGACCATGATTCCTCTTTCCAACGACTGTTATTCTTTTTCAAAGTCTAGGGAGACGAGGTAGAATTAATTCTACCTGTCAACATTAAATATCTTTGCGTCTCTTGGCATTCTCTTGCCTATATACACAGCCACTTCACATTAGTCTTCTCATCACACTTGTATCACAAATTCAGTCTTGTTTTTCATTTACTATCACAAATGGCTGAATTTGGCTGGTTCTACAATTACGGTGATGAGACTGTGCATGTCTTTTTGAATGGAATTCCAACTCCCAAGGAATCCAAATCAACAAGGAAGTACAAGAAACAGAGGGCACAAAGGCCAGTTTCAGATGATGAGGAGGAAGCAGCTAAGGAAGGGGATCAGGAATCTCTGATCTCACAAGACAAGGAATTTGCTCCAGTCACTTCTTCTCCATCAACTCCATCTCAGGAACCTGTATCTGACAAGGCTAATTCACATTCTATGTCTCTTATTGATCCAGGCACAAGTGCTGAAATTGATATTCAGAACCTGGTTGTGCCTGAAATACTTTTCTTAGAAGCTCCAACAGCAAATAATCCTTCCACAACACCTGTTACTGATGCTGTTCAAACTCCTGAGTTATCACTAACACCTTCTCTGCATCAAGATGCTGATGATCAGATTTTAGGTGAGCATCAGGATATGGCTGTTGATCAGAACTTAGTATCAGATCAGCAATTAGAGGATGTTGAAGCCTCCATTGCTACTCACACAGTTGTCTTATCAGAAGATACTGATTCTCTAAGTTCTGATGCTGCAAATGTTGGAGATACTGGTGAGGCTGCTACAACTGTAGATGCTGATGAAGCAGGTCCTTCAGGACATACTCCTCCACTGACTCTTCCTAAGTCTGAACTGGTAAAGGAGTTTGTTATCAGGGATGCACCAGTACCTTGGAGTGAAACTCCTGCAGGTCAGGAGTGGACTAAGGAATGGAACTCAGTTTCATGTGTTCCAAATGCTTTACATCTTGCTGAGCACTTGACTAAAGCTGATGAAATGTTACATTCTGATGATTTTAAAACCCAGCTTAGAGTCACTGCATTGAGTACTAAACATCTACAAGGTCTTCATTCCAACACTCATGCAGAGCTACACAAGATTCAGGAGAACTTTATCAAACAGGAACAAGTTTGGAAAATTGATAAGAAAAAGTTCTTCCAACCTACCATTGACAGGGTTGCTTATATTGAGAAAACTCAAGAGAAGCAACAAGCTCAGATTGATCAAATTCTGATAAATCAAGCTTCTCAGCAATCGCAACTTACTGCAATCCAGACCTCAGTGGAACTACTTATCTCTCTTTTATTACCTACTGATGCCAAAAAGGGGGAGAAGGTAATTAAGTCCAAATGCAAAACCAACAAGTCACTGCAAGGAAAGGATGATGGAAAAGATGACCAAGGAAACTCTAGAATGGGTAGTGGTCATAGTCAAGGTAGAAGGTTTACATCAAGACAAGCTAGTCACAGAACAAGTTCTGATACTGGGAAAAGAATAAGTTCTGCTGCTGGTAAAAGGATAAGTTCTGATGAACTTCTAGATCTTGATGTGGAAATGTCAAGACAGTTATTTCTTCAAGAAAATCCAGGGATGGACTTGGAAAGTTTAAAGGAAGAAGAAGCCAGACTTAAATCAGAGAAAGTCACATCTAAATCTGAAGCTTCTGGTAAAAAGTTACTTCCAAAACCTAAAGGCATTGTGATCAAAGAAAGGATACATACTGAAGAAACTTTGGCTAGATCACAACCACAGATAGATCCAAGATCCAAGGGTAAAGAAAAGGTTGGTGAACCTATCAAGCCTTATGTACCTCCTGAGGAAGAAGAAATTACTGATGGAAAAGATGATCTTGCTCTGACTTCAAGAAAAGTTCTTAAAACAACCTCTGACATGGCTCAAGTTGTTCAGAGTCAAGAAATTGTAAGTTCTGATATTCAGAAGAAGCAAGTAACCTCTGACAGTGCTCAAGTTAACTTGATATCAAAAAATAAATCTAAAACACTCCTACCAGGATTCACTAAAGCAAAACAGACTCAATCTTTGAAGACTACTCCAAGTGGTTTTGAAGCAAGAGTAGTTACTGGAAAGGAAGCTAGAGATAAAACTGGATTGGGAAGTGCTGATGAAAGAAGAGTACACAACACTACCGATGATCCAACTTCCTTGAGTGAACCAGGTATTGGAGCAACTCCTGAGAGATTGAATCAACTAGAATCTGTACAGATGGTTTATCATACCTACTTGAAAGAATACATCATGTTGTATTTCATGACAGATGGTAGGGTTTATCATATAAGACAAAATGCCATTCCTTTGAAGTATTTTGAAGAATTGGAGCATGTACTTTTCTTACTTCAAGTGGATAACAGAATAACAGAGACTGCTGCAAACTACTTAAAAGAACAGATTCAGAGACAGAAAAGGCTTTATTCTGTTAAGTCTGACAGCAGATATGTTCCAAAGTACAGAAATTTTAATGGTGATATTGTTGATATGAAGCCTAATACTGCACAGATCAGAACATATCTTGGTATTAAGGGGCTTGAATTCAATCTAGAGTCTAACAAAGCTTATGTCATAAGACTAGATCGGGAGTTGAGAAAAGCAAAGATTAATGATCTCAGAGCTGCAATATTTCAAACTGGTGAAGATACTGCAGAGCTTAAAGATGTCAAATGGAGAATGATTGATGAACTCAGATATGCTGAGAAATGTTTGTTGAAGAATTATCTCAGAACAACTCCTGACATCAGAGAGATCAGAAAATGATGAAGCCAAGTCAAAGATCTACAACTACTTAAATTCTGATGTGTATACAGACTAAAGTTGTTATCAGAAATTGAATTGGTAAAAGCTTTAAGGACTGTAAGTTGTAGTTATCTTGTCTATTTCTCATGCATTTGTACTTAATGTTTTTGACATCATCAAATATCTGTTAAACTTGTATATTTTGCTAATTTACAAGTTGGGGGAGATTGTTAGATATATTTGATAATGTCATGGCTAATATGTTTTATGTTTAGATTGCAGATCTTATTTGAACAGAACAAATCAGTACTTAACTGATCAGTACTTATACTGGACGTCAGAACTTAAGGAATATCAGTACTTATGTTATCAGGAGATAAGCATCAGGAGATAGATATCAGAACTTAAGTGCTGAAGGACGATCAGATAAGGACAGTAGCTGATTAAAGTTAAGAAGATCAAGATAAACATAAGAAGAGATATGCATGAAGAAGGAATTCCGTGAAGAATGGTATACTTGAATAGAAGATATCTGATTGATATATATTAGGAAGCAGAATTATATTCCATACAATTAACGATTATCTTGTAACTGTGTAGTATATAAACACAGACATAGGGTTTACACTATAAGTGTTATCATTATCGAGAATATTATTTACTGTAACCCTAGCAGCTCTCGTGATATTTTGTTCATCACTGAGAGATAACAGTTCCAGATTGTAACAGAGTTTATTGTTTCAATAAAGTTTGTTTTCTGTTACATAAGTTCTTGAAGTTTGATTTGATTGTAATAAACACTGTATTCACCCCCTCTATAGTGAAAGTGTGACCTAACAGAAAAAATTATAAAAAAATTAGAAATTCATCTTGCATGTCAGGATTATAAAAATCCGGTAAAAGTACCCCTCTAGACAACGAGACTCGTTCCCGATTTACAAGATTAATTTTTAAAATGATTTTTTCGACGATCCAACCGTACGGATGTTAAGATATTTCAATGTTAGTCATATGAAAAAATTATAAAAAAATTAGAATTCATCTTGCATGTCAGGATTAGAAAAATCCGGTAAAGTACCCATCCCAACAACGAGACTCGTTCCCGATTTACAAGATTAATTTTTAAAATGATTTTTTCGACGATCCAACCCTACGGATGTTAAGATATATCAATTTTTGTCCTATGAAAAAATTATAAAAAAATTAGAAATTCATCTTGCATGTCAGGATTAGAAAAATCCGGTAAAAGTACCCCTCCCAACAACGAGACTCGTTCCCGATTTGCAAGATCAATTTTTTAAATGATTTTTTTCGACGATCCAACCGTACGGATGTAAAGATATTTCAATTTTAGTCATATGAAAAAATTATAAAAAAATTAGAAATTCATCTTGAACGTCAAAATTAGAAAAATCCAGTAAAAGTACTACTCCGGACAACGAGACGTGTTCCCGATTTACAAGATTAATTTTTAAAATGAAATTTTCGATGATCCAACCGTACGGATGTTAGATATATCAATTTTAGTCCTATGAAAAAATTATAAAAAAATTAGAAATTCATCTTGCATGTCAGAATTAGAAAAATCCGGTAAAAGTACCCCTCCCTACAACGAGACTCGTTCCCGATTTGCAAGATTAATTTTTAAAATGATTTTTTTCGACGATCCAACCGTACGGATGTTAAGATATTTCAATTTTAGTCATATGAAAAAATTATAAAAAAATTAGAAATCCATCTTGCACGTCAGAATTAGAAAAATCCAGTAAAAGTACTACTCCGGACAACGAGACGCGTTCCCGATTTACAAGATTAATTTTTAAAATGAAATTTTCGACTATCCAACCGTACGGATGTTAAGATATATCAATTTTAGTCCTATGAAAAAATTATAAAAAATTAGAAATTCATCTTGCATGTCAAGATTAGAAAAATCCGGTAAAAGTACCCCTCCCGACAACGTGACTCGTTCCCGATTTACAAGATTAATTTTTAAATATTTTTCGACGATCCAACCGTACGGATGTTAAGATATTTCAATTTTAGTCATATGAAAAAATTATAAAAAAATTAAAAATTCATCTTGAACGTCAGAATTAGAAAAATCCAGTAAAAGTACTACTCCGGATAACGAGACGTGTTCCCGATTTACAAGATTAATTTTTAAAATGAAATTTTCGACGATCCAACCGTACGGATGTTAAGATATATCAATTTTATTCATATGAAAAAATTATTAAAAATTTTGAGATTCATCTTGCATGTCAGGATTAGAAAAATCCGGTAAAAGTACCCCTCCCGTCAACGAACTCGTTCCCGATTTACAAGATTAATTTTTAAAATAATTTTTTCGTCGATCCAACCGTACGGATGTTAAGATATATCAATTTTAGTCCTATGGAAAAAATTATAAAAAAATTAGAATTTCTCTTGCATTCAGGATTAGAAAAATCCGGTAAAAGTACCCCTCCCTACAACGAGACTCGTTCCCGATTTGCAAGATTAATTTTTAAAATGATTTTTTCGACGATCCAACCGTACTGGATGTTAAGATATTTCAATTTAAGTCATATGAAAAATTATAAAAATTAGAAATCCATCTGCCGTCAGAATTAGAAAATCCAGTAAAGTACTACTCCGGACAACGAGACGCGTTCCCGATTTACAAGATTAATTTTTAAAATTAAATTTTCGACTATCCAACCATACGGATGTTAAGATATACAATTTTAGTCCTATGAAAAAATTATAAAAAAATTAGAAATTCATCTTGCATGTCAAGATTAGAAAAAATCCGGTAAAGTACCCCTCCCGACAACGAGACCTCGTTCCGATTTGCAAGATTAATTTTTAAAATAAATTTTTTCGACGATCCAACCGTACGGATGTTAAGATATTTCAATTTTAGTCATATGAAAAAATTATAAAAAAATTAGAAATTCATCTTGAACGTCAGAATTAGAAAAATCCAGTAAAAGTACTACTCCGGATAACGAGACGTGTTCCCGATTTACAAGATTAATTTTTAAAATGAAATTTCAACGATCCAACCGTACGGATGTTAAGATATATCAATTTTATTTCATATGAAAAAAATTATTAAAAAATTTGAGATTCATCTTGCATGTCAGGATTAGAAAAATCCGGTAAAAGTACCCTCCGACAACGAGACTCGTTCCCGATTTACAAGATTAATTTTTAAAAATAATTTTTTCGACGTCCAACCATACGGATGTTAAGATATATCAATTTTAGTCCTATGAAAAAATTATAAAAAAAATTAGAAATTCATCTTGCACGTCAGAATTAGAAAAATCCAGTAAAAGTACTACTCTCGACAACGAGACGCGTTCCCGATTTACAAGATTATTTTTAAAATGAAATTTTCGATGATCCAACCGTACGGATGTTAAGATATATCAATTTTATTCATATGAAAAAATTATTAAAAAATTTGAAATTCATCTTGCATGTCAGTATTAGAAAAATCCGGTAAAAGTACCGCTCCCGTCAACGAGACTCGTTCCCGATTTACAAGATTAATTTTAAAATAATTTTTTTCGACGATCCAACCGTACGGATGTTAAGATATATTCAATTTTAGTCCTATGAAAAAATTATAAAAAAATTAGAAATTCATCTTGCATGTCAGGATTAGAAAAATCGGTTAAAAGTACCCCTCCCCTACAACGAGACTCGTTCCCGATTTGACAAGATTAATTTTTAAAATGATTTTTTCGACGATCCAACCGTACGGATGTTAAGATATTTCAATTTTAGTCATATGAAAAAATTATAAAAAAATTAGAAATCCATCTTGCACGTCAGAATTAGAAAATCCAGTAAAGTACTACTCCGGAACAACGAGACGCGTTCCCGATTTACAGGATTAATTTTTAAAATTACATTTTTCCGACTATCCAACCGTACGGATGTTAAGATATATCAATTTTAGTCCTATGAAAAATTATCGAAAAATTAGAAACTCATCTTGCATGTCAAGATTAGAAAAATCCGGTAAAAGTACCCCTCCCGACTACGAGACTCGTTCCCGATTTGCAAGATTAATTTTTAAAATAATTTTTTCGACGATCCAACCGTACGGATGTTAAGATATTTCAATTTAGTCATATGAAAAAATTATAAAAAAATTAAAAATTCATCTTGAACGTCAGAATTAGAAAAATCCAGTAAAAGTACTACTTCGGATAACGAGACGTGTTCCCGATTTACAAGATTAATTTTTAAAATGAAATTTTCGACGATCCAACCGTACGGATGTTAAGATATATCAATTTTATTCATATGAAAAAATTATTAAAAAATTTGAGATTCATCTTGCATGTCAGGATTAGAAAAATCCGGTAAAAGTACCCCTCCCGACAACGAGACTCGTTCTCCCGATTACAAGATTAATTTTTAAAATAATTTTTTCGATGATCCAACCATACAGATGTTAAGATATATCAATTTTAGTCCTATGAAAAAATTATAAAAAAATTAGAAATTCATCTTGCATGTCAGGATTAGAAAAATCCGGTAAAAGTACCCCTCCCAACAACGAGACTCGTTCCCGATTTGCAAGATTAATTTTTAAAATGATTTTTTTCAACGATCCAAACCGTACGGATGTTAAGATATATCAATTTTAGTCATATGAAAAAATATAAAAAATTAGAAATTCATCTGCACGTCAGAATTAGAAAAATCAAGTAAAAGTACTACTCTCGACAACGAGACGCGTTCCCGATTTACAAGATTAATTTTTAAAATGAAATTTTCGATGATCCAACCGTACGGATGTTAAGATATATCAATTTTAGTCATATGAAAAAATTATAAAAAATTGAAATTCATCTTGCATGTCAGGATTAGAAAAATCCGGTAAAAGTACCCTCCCGTCAACGAGACTCGTTCCCGATTTACAAGATTAATTTTTAAAATGATTTTTTCGACGATCCAACCGTACGGATGTTAAGATATATCAATTTTAGTCCTATGAAAAAATTATAAAAAAATTAGAAATTCATCTTGCATGTCAGGATTAGAAAAATCCGGTAAAAGTACCCCTCCCTACAACGAGACTCGTTCCCGATTTACAAGATTAATTTTTAAAATGATTTTTTCGACGATCCAACCGTACGGATGTTAAGATATTTCAATTTTAGTCATATGAAAAAATTATAAAAAAATTAGAAATCCATCTTGCACGTCAGAATTAGAAAAATCCAGTAAAAGTACTACTCCGGACAACGAGACGCGTTCCCGATTTACAGATTAATTTTTAAAATAAATTT